>NC_024896.1:0-146158 GCF_000280035.1 Encephalitozoon romaleae SJ-2008
TAATTAATTAAAATATCTTATATTGACTTGATGCCCTTGGCCTTCCTAGACTTCATAAAATTTATTTTCTTCCTCTCCAGATGTGTTTCTACAATAGAATGTAAGTGACTTATAGTTTTATTGTAGGCGAGCGATATGAGGTGGTGTATTTTCCAATTTGATCTTAAATTCATAAAGGACAATTATGGAGGTTATTGCTACCAGATATCGGATACGATTGTAGTTTTTGGAGTTTTTTTCTGAACAATCCTCTCTTGGTATCACAGATAATTCTTTCAAAAGGGTGAAAGCACCTAGGCCGAGCCCACAAGCCATGGAAGTATATGGTAATATGTCTTCCCTATTTTTTTTGTAGGTTACAATCATGGAAACAACAAAGATAACTTGAATGCATACATATGCCAAAAGATCAATCTTATAGCTTATAGAGGATGGCCGGGGCAAAAACCCCAGCGCATTGATTATTATGTATACCAAGGCTATGCAAGGACTATCCTCTCCTAAAAACTTACCAAGGTTTCTTACTTTTTTCGTAACAATCATAAATATAAAAGAAGGAACCAATAAGAAAGCATAAACCAGGGAGAAGTAAAAAGCTACCCAGCAAAGTAAACGTGACACTTTTCCTTTGGGTTCCTTGAGATTTTTTCCCCATATTCTCTTTACCCAGTAAATTGAAATAAACCAAGTAAATGAAAGCTCTACCAACACTTCTAAAACAGCAAGTACTCTATTTCCATTTATTTCTATCCTGAGAAACCAGAGTATTGTGGTGATGATCATAGATGCCACATAGATGGCACTTGCCATCATCCTGTGGTCGTCATCCGCATGGTCAGACTTCTCATCTTTCATACAACCCTCAAGGTTTCCCCTATAATCTTATATTTTGCATATTGAATTACGCCCAATGGCTGGAGAGAATAAGTTTCGTGAAAAGGAAGCTGATAGACTCATGGCCATCACCAGTACATCCACAAAGATCAGATTGCGCTATACATGGGTGGGTTAAAGTTTGCTTCAAAAAAGATATCTAAGACATTTTATTCTTCAATGAAAAGAACACCTCTTGGATAAAGCCCGGGTATTTCAGATATCTTCTTTGTATTCCTTTCAATGGGTTTTACATGGTTCATCTTGAACAAGCTGAATCTCTTTTTGTTAAGTCTTGTTTCGATTTTTTTGAAAAGGTCCTCAATAGTGTCATCCTTGGAAAACCCTAGTATGGATGAGGTTCCATCGCCTAGCCATAGCTTTATCTTGCAGTCTGAAGTGTCTTCGCTCTTCTCGACGGTCGAGCTCATCAGCCTTTCGTCCTCAAGCTTATCTCTTTCAAGCTTCTCAGCCATATCCGCCTTGATTTGGTTTATGAGCTGCTCTCGGTAAATCCTTTCTTTCATTATCTCCTCCCTCCTTTTCTTTTCAAGCTCTGCTGCTTCTTTTGGCATTGTATTGTTGTATTCCTTCTTGGTCTGCTTGACACCTTTGTGGATCTTGTCCTGGGTAGAGCTTATGATAAAGTTGACTAAAAGATCGATGTCTTTAGATCCTGTTTCCTTTATAGCATTTTGAACCTCTTCTTTTGTGAATCCGCTTTGGACTAGATAGCTTATCACCTCTCCATCACTGACTTCGGTTTTGTTTCTTTCCTCCATCCTGGGGATACTCTGAAAGACCTTAAGAGCTCCTCATATCAAAAAAATTCAAGGTGGATGAAAAGTAGGTATATAAGCCCAATTTATTTTATGCTCTTATTTTTGATCTCACAGCTTCCCTTCAGCTGCTTTATAGGCTTTGAACGATGTCTCCAGAAGCACTCTTTGTGCCTCTTCAATGTTTGGGTCTTCTCCCCTCCATGCTTCTAAGACATCATCCGTCAATGCTCTTCCAAAGCTGAAGCTCAAGGTCCATGTTCTGCATCCTCTCTCCATATTTATTGCATTGAGAAAGGCAATGGCCTTTTCTGAGCTGTGACCTCCACTTAAAAAGACGATTCCTGGAACTCCACAAGGAACGGTTGATAAAAGGGCTCTGAATGTATATGTTGCCACCTTCTTTGGCGTATACTTTTCATCACTAAGTATCCCGGATGTAACATAGCTTGTCTTAATGAGGACTCCTGGAATGTAAACAGATTCGTAGTTCAAGTACTTTACCAATGTGCTTAGTATCTGTCTGAATACCTTGTATGAACCTTCTATAGTGTAATCTCCCTCAAGAAATATCTCTGGTTCCACAATCGGAACAAGCCCATTCTTCTGGCATATTATTGCATACTTTGCCAAAACAGAGCAGTTTTCATTGATGCAGTCTTCAGAAGGAATCCCATCGTAGAAGTAAAATAGGGACCTCCATTTGGCAAATGTGGCATCTTTGAATGTAGACGATTTGCACCTCAAATCCAAGTCTTCAAGACCTACAGAGATTTTTTCTTTTTCTTTGTAATCGATTAGTCCTTTATCAAGCTTTATGCCTATCTCGATGCCTCTTTTCTTCAACAGTTTTGTTAATGGAACTCCATCTTCGTTTGTCTGTCCAAATGTCTCTTGGTTTAGAATAACTCCACCTATATATCTTTCAAGCTCTTTAGTGCTAAATAGGATTTCTCTGAACTTCCTTCTGTTTTCTTCTGTGTTTTCGATCCCAAGCCTTTCTAATCTCTTGCCTAGTGTCCCCGGACTTTCATCAGCTGCAAGTATCCCCTTTCCATTCTCTAATATCTTTTTAGCCATCATGCCTAGTTTCAATAGATGATCACAATCCATTATTGTAGAGATAGCCTCATAGAGATGCAATATAAGTTACCCCACATTTCTTTGCCCAATCTCCTTTTGAATCCTTACTTCTACTATTGGGCTTTGCACAAAGCCTTTACTCAATAGGTTTCCTGATTTTGCTGATTCTAGCAAACACCCACAAATGGAAATTTCTCATAATGGAGGTGCTGATTGATTTATTAACCTGGAATTTTACCCTGCCATGCACTTCAATGTATTTGTAGAAGGTGAGTTTAACAATATCAAAGGTGTCTTTATTGATCAATCATATCCACTCCGGATCCGATGCACCAACTGTGGGGCACCTCATGAGAAGGTAGTTGTGTTATCTGATGATAGCGTTGCAGAAGGAGACTTTAAAGAGAAGGTAAACCTGAGTGTTAATTGTCGGAGTTGTAAAAGGATGATGACATTGAAGATCTTGAAGCTAAAGGAAGCAAAGAAGCATATGCTACCAACAAAGTTTGAAGATGAATTCAAAGAGGTGTGGTTCACAGACATGGAAAAAAGCAGGTTTTTAGTGTCTAGAATTGAAACCAATGGGGCCGAAGTCATGTCCATTGAATCTTGCATCCTCAATATGGTTTCTAATCAAGATGTCCTATTTACGAATGCAGACTTCGAGGACAAGATCGTTGCAAAATGCAATAATCTCAATACGATATCCTCGATCACCCGTTTTTCTCTTGTGGTCGAGCTCGCTAAATAAAGCTCTTCCTTTCTCCACCTTCCTCGCATTCCTCCTAGCTTCCCGGAATGAATATCCTAAATACAGTTATTGAGTATGTACCAAATGATATCTGTGCAAAGTATTTCTCTTCAAACGTGCAGCTTCCAGCGAAGTGTGCCCCAGCAAACACACACCATCCCTTTCCAAACTTACTATCAAGCATGCTCTTCAAAGCTTCACATATCCTGGTTGGGGGTGTTTCGTCGGTGAACATTGCCAAGGAAAGTATTATCTGGCTTTTTATCTGATCATCTAATGGTTCTCTTTGCTCAAAGATCGGCTCTATTACTTTTGGCCCATTTACAATGCTCTTGGCCTCCTGACTTCTTTGTGAGCCAGGAGCAGTAGACTTTTTAGATTCTCCGGAGCTACTATCACTTGTGTCTTCACTTTTCATGTCTTCCACGACCGCTTCCCATCACTCTAATGGAACTTATGCTTGGAAACAAGAAATAACCAATGGAGATCATCCTAGACCACCAACCAATACAGAGACCTTCCACGTCATAACAATTGTAACCAACCAAAGGATTTGTTTCTCCCTGCTGGGGCATACTCTAGGCAATAGGCATCCTGTCACCCGATTGTGTAATATGCCCTCTTTCCCTCCTTAGTATTTCCTCAATTAGATTATTTAAATAAAGCATATGAGCTAGGCCCTAATGCTTCCAAATGAAATTGACCCATACGAATTCAAGTTCTTCGTAAAAGACATACTACCTCTATCTGAAACATATACGCTGTTTAAGAGTTCGAAGTTACTGAAGGCAAAGGAAACAGTGAAGGCGATCTCAAAGACAAATCAAGGGCTGATTGTTTTAATCCACAAGCCCAAGGAAACCACAATATACACCCCAGAAAGCAAAGTCTCATACTTCACAAAGAGAAGAGGAAGGATGGCACCCAAGAATGCAGTTATCCGCTTCTTGAAAGCGAAAATGGTTGATTTTGTCGTTCTAAGATTTAAAGCTTTTTACTGCTGCCTGTCTAGATGGGACAAGGATGTCTGCAGTTTTTGTATTGTGGCGTGCTTAGGCAAAGGGGCGACCGAAAGAGCACTGCTGAATCCCTCTGAAATATTGGGAGATGTAAAGGAAACTCCTCCTCTTATTGGGAAAGGGATGTTTAAGTTCAAGGATCTAGATTCATTCAAGCGCTTGAGAATAGGACATAAGGATCAGTCGCAGGAAGCCAATTGCAGTTCCGTTTCTGAATCACCTTCTAGTGCCAGTGATGTGAAGGTGAATCCAATTGATTTTGTTCAAGAAGACGGGCTGGAATATATAAACAAGAGCGCCTCTGGTAATACAGATGGACTTCCAGATAGAAAGACAGAGGACAAAAATTGCCTTGTTGAAATAATGTCTGAAGGCACTAAGGAGGCTACAGAAAACATTTACTCAAAGCCATATAAGGAAGTCAAGAATGACGAGGAAGGGTTGATTGACTACATAATATCAAAGATCACGAAGATTGTATGTGAAGATGTAAATACAGGATGCCTCCAAGAGGACGGGGAGAAAGATAAGCTGTGGAAAACACTTGAGGAGGACGAAGAAAGTGACGGCTCAAGCAAAGGGTGTGGGTATGATTTTGAGGGGAACAATTTCTGTGACGACAAGCAAAATAAAGGATACGGCAGCTACTCTCATGAGGATCAAGACGAGAGCTTCAAGTATGATAATACCATAAGATTTGGGATCATAGATGATGGGAAGTTAAGATGTATCCAAAAAAGTGTTGGGTTGCTGTCTATGGCGAAGTTTGATAGATTGGAAGCATTTATTATTGGCATAATAGATCGACTTAAAAAGACAAACATTAATTATGTAGAGGTTTGTTCTGAGATCGACTTCTTTATTGTTAAGAAGCAAGATACTATTCATTTATACGTTCGAGACCTAATACATAGAAAGGAAAGGAAATTCATGGAGAACTTCAATGAAATATTTGAGAAGCTTGGTGCAAGAACCTCGTGAAAAAAATATTTAGTTAGCAGGTTTACTAAACATAGTTTTTGCCTTTACTTCTTCAGGCTTTCTTCGACATATCTGTCATTCTTCTTCACCACCCTAATTCTAAAAGTAGAACTAAGCTTTTCTAAATCAAATGCAGGAGGTTCCTTTACAGATTCAAACTTGCTTAAACGTTTGATCATTATTCTACCTTCTTCTTTCATGACGGAGATTCTTTTTGCAATCTTGTCAACAGCCTCCTCGACACTTTTGAAACGTGTTCCCTCTATTCTGAATCTGTTTTTAGTTAAGTACTCTCTATAGGCTTGACCTATTTCTTTATACTCGGCTATCTGTGAGATGTAAGAATGAAAGTCAGTAATGAAGTTAACTGTGTTTCGCTCTATAGCCACTTTTCTATTTATCTTGTATTCATCTTCTGCCTTTGCATGTGAGGATGTCAAAATGTGACATTTGTAGGCATTCTTTGTGCTGAACTTCTTTTGGCATGGAATGCAGAACATCTTGCCCCTACTTCGATAGACTTAACAAATATACCGCAAACAAATAGGGCTTTATTCAAATGTAGGCAAAGTTAGCTAGCAATAAACAGTATGAAGAACAGAAAGGAAAGCCCTATTCCCCCAAGGATGAAGTATAGCCATGATCTAAACCTCTTTGGATCTGATTTCCTTATGCTCTGGATGGTTGTGAATATCTTATTCAATGACGATTGGAAAGACGGTTCCAGTTGCCGAAGTTTGATATTCTGTGCCTCGATCTCTTTTGTTAGATCTATTGCAACATTCCTCAAAGTTTTCAATCTTGAGGTAAAGACTTGCCCTTCATCCTCTTCATAGTTATCTTTCATAGATAAGAAATGGGGATAAGAAAATAGACAATTAACAAGCAAGAAGAATGTTGCTCCATACCAAGGAAACATGCTACACCTTAAATCCCACTGAAGATGGATAAACTTAACAGATCGTTGAAATAACTTTAATCCTAAACCTTCCTGGACCCAACCCTATATCCGGTACGTCTAGCCCCAACAAGACCGATCTTCTGTTCCTGAGAAATGTCCTTGTTCGAGACAGTAGTAGGCTTACCAACATGCTGATGATTACCTCCCCCATGGATGTGCTCGACAGGATTCATTGCCACTCCTCTAACCCTTGGGAAGATATGTCCACGGGCCTTTGCCCTGTAGTGGGCCACAGACGCCTTAAGAAGAGGTTTGTCATGGATACCTCCTCCTGCAACAACTCCTACAATACATCTGCACTCACTGTTTACGGTTATCTTCTTCCCAGACGGTATCTTAATCACCGTCTCATTAGTTTCCTTTCTGTGGTTTACCACAAGAGAATAACTTCCATTTGTCATGGAAATACAGCCTCCATCTCCGTAGACCACCTCAACAGAGTTGACAGCCATCCCCTCGGGAACATTCTTGATTTTTGTAATGTTTCCTATGTCAATAGGAGCGTCGTCTCCAATAAGAACCTTTTTCCCTGTGTATATCCCCTCAGAAGCAGGAACCATACAGTCAAGTTCCTTGAAGCTTATTATGGCCACAGGTGCCCCCCTACTTCTTTCATGAACTATATCAATCACCTCCCCTTCTTCAACCTGAGGAACAATGGGATATTTCAGGCTAACCTTAACAATAGGCTGCCTTTCCTTCTTCTTCGCCTCTCTAGTCCTTCTTGTAATCTTACCCATTTCAGGGCTCAAAAATCATGCAAGTTTTAAGAGATGAGCTAGAAAAAATTTCAGACAAGTATGGCTATCAGGAACTGTATGTTGAAGGCTTTACACCAGAGCAAATATACTACCAGATAGAGGACTTGTGTAATTCCATTGTCGAAAGATCGGATGTTGCTATTTCTAGGCTTTATCCAAAATATCAAAAGCTATCGCTTCAGAACGATGGAAAAGTTTGCTGTGGAAAGAGCTCAGAAGATTCCCAAAAGGAAACCATTGCTGACCAAGATGAGGAGATACCGCCAGAAAGCATTGAAATAGAAAAGTGCAGCTCTGTTGGAAGGTTGCATAAAGATGAATCCTTAGGATCCTCCTCCTTTGATTCCTCTGAAAATGATGTCTTCCAGATGCCAGCTTCTGAAACATTCAGGCTTTTGGAATCAAACGCCGAGAATGCTTCCGGACATTCTTCTAGTGGCTCCGAACCGTTTTCCGAAGATGATGACCAATAAAAGATGGCTTGTTATACATTTTCAAGAGATACCACTAGTCTTATTTAATCGAATAGTTAGAGACAGGAGATATGCCATTTCAGTTCTTTTTTAGAACAGTAACATTTCTAATTCTGTCCAGTGACTTAACATCAAGCTTCTTCCTAGGGCCAGACCCATCTTCTTTTCCCTGGACAATTCTTATCTCACAATCGGGAACAAATCCGTTGTTTCCAAAGTCAACAATCTGCATAAGATCTCCTTCAATTTCATTGTAGAGAGAAATAATGTCTTTGCATTCTGGATTTTCCGTATCAGGGACCTCATCCACAATCTCAACCACCTCCTTGATGTTATATTCATGATTATCAAATGTCCCCTCTCTGATTCTCTGCAAAGTAATGCTTTCTACTTCGCTGTCCTGCTTCGATGAAAACGGAATGAGTGGAGGCCCTTGCTTAAAATCAATTTCCTCTCGTTCTAACAAGCTATTCTTTGGCCTTTTCTTTATGTCCACTTCTCCAGCATACTTCCATTCTTTGGGTTTAACTAAAAGCTTTTCTATCTCCTCAATACTTTCATTCATCTAACGGCTCACTTGCTGACTTTTTTATATTCCATACCCCACGGCTCCAAGCACCCCTTTCATCCTTTCTCGCCATATACCAACTTTTTGGCAATACACTCCTCTTTACACTCAAAAAAGTCATCTAGATGTTTACAAATATACTTAATCCCGTCATCCTCTGTTCCAGGTATATACTCAGGACAGCAGATAAAGTTTTGAGTATGAACCGATTTGTCGATGCTGTCATCAACAAGAATACATCTTTCAACATCAACATTATGGTTTCTTGCAACGACATTCAAGTCTTTAACCCATAGATTGCATTCAGAATCAAGTTTTACCTTCCCAGCCTTGCAATCAAGTTGCGAATACCAGCCCAAATACTCATTAAACCCTACATGGCTCAAATGGTTGATCAGATTCGTTGCATTTCGTCTCATCCCTGTTGTCCATAGCACATAGCTGGTGTCATGTGTCTTAAGAAACTTTATCAGAAGATCCAAATTGGGACGATTGTAAACAAGATAGCTCTTGAACTTCATGTCCGGTTCTATCCCCATGGAGGTGAGCACGCGGTGCTCCTTCTTAGCCTTGTGATATTTCTTTAAAAGAGTTCCGCTTATGTCAAAAGCTACTAAGGACTTGGTCATCACTTTGGGGGAAAAACAAAACATTAATACTCCCAAATCCAAAATAATCCATCATCCTTATAAAAACAATCGGAATTTAATTTTGTGTAGACCTACTAGAGGAAAACAGAGCCTCGAACTTCTTCACTATAAACTCCTCACTAACGCCAAACCGCTCCCCAGCAGAAGCAATTCCTTTAGCCAGCAGCTCATTACGCAGCTCTGACAATGTTTTGATATTCCAATTCTTCGGAAGAATTCCTCTTTTGGGTTGAGGAATCTTTACCATGGACTTTAGGCTGCTGAACCAATTCATTCTATCGAGGCACTCGGTCTCAGAGCTACTAAGCTTGTGTCTTTTAGATTCCCCTAATATCCGGTTAATAGTCTCTTCAAGTCCTTCTATGTCTTTGTCCCCCAGAAATTCAATTA
Organism: Encephalitozoon romaleae SJ-2008; assembly: GCF_000280035.1. Classification (NCBI taxonomy): domain Eukaryota; kingdom Fungi; phylum Microsporidia; family Unikaryonidae; genus Encephalitozoon; species Encephalitozoon romaleae. Next base: position 9,290 of record NC_024896.1, read on the forward strand.
TGCTCTCCCTGTTATCATCAGTTATTCGCCCAAACATCATTATGGCCTTATGGAACAGGTTGTCGTCTTCACGAACTTCTTTCTTCCTACTCAATGTGGAAACAATCTTTCTAACCCGCTGGTTCATGTCCTCCACACTCTTATTTCTAATCGTTTCAGGATAGCAACCATACCCGTGGTTCAGTATCAACTTGACAAGCATCTTGTCATCATCGCTGGTCCACCCTCGGACTTTCTCCACTGAAAGATCTTCTGTCTTCAGGAGAGAGTCTAAAATCATAACCACTTGGACCCGTAATAGAAACCTTTCTCCATACTTCTTATATACATCCTCAAACTTTGAAAATAGTGAAGGATCATAGTTGTCGACAAGAAACTCTTCTATCCCATCAGAAAAGTCAGATCTTATCTTTGTGCTCTGAAACTGATCAACAACATACTTCACAATATATCTGAAGTATGTGGCTGTATCCTTGAAGTGCCTTGATTGAGGCAATACATGTATCTTATCATCCATCTTTAAGTCTTTTTTCTCCAGCTTAGGAATCTCAAGCCCAACAGACCTGGGCCCAAATCTAAGAACCCCAAGAAATATAAGTAGACATTGGTTTTCATAAAACACATTTTCATCCTCATCTTCAAGCTTTGTATTCAAAAGCTTATCAATCTCAGAAATATTCTCTTGTGTCAATCCTCCCTCTCTGGCAAGCCTCCTCATCTGCCTCTTAATTCTTCCTTCACTTTCTTCGCTTTTTTTCTTACTAAGAAGATTCTCCCAGAAGTCAGGGTCATCGATATCCTCCTCAACCTGAAATGACGCCTTTGAAAACACGTTTCCTCCATCAGAATGCTTCACAATCTTCGTCCTTCTCTCAAGAATCTGATCAATGTCTTCTTCACAAAACTTTCTACTGGATGCATCATCGGTCTCCATCAGAACCCCATAAGCTCCTTTCCGTAGAAGGGTTTCTATAGCATCCTTCTTCCGGGTCTTCTCACTTTTGTGTTCTTCAAACGTCATTCTTTGAAGCACAGCCCGATCAAGTCCCAATTTCAATCCTGCTTTGTCAAACATCTCTCTTTCATATGTGTTCTCTGTCACTAACCTGTACACTTTTACTTCGCTTGTCTGCCCGATTCTATGGCATCGGGCTTGTGCCTGAAGATCATTCTGGGGATTCCAATCAGAATCAAAGATGATCACCGTATCAGCAGCAGTAAGATTGATTCCCACTCCACCGGCACGAGTACTCAAAAGAAATACAAAGACGTCACTTGTCTTGTCACTGAACCTGTCAATTGCTGCTTGCCTATTCTCGGTTCTGGCTCCTCCATCAATCCTCTCATACTTATACTTTCGATATGTAAGATACTCTGCAAGAAGATCTAAACATCTAGTCATTTGGGAAAAAATAAGCACTTTGTGCCCATCCTTCAACTTTCCCAAAAGCTTATCCAAAAGAACAAGCTTCCCACTACTCTGGATAAACACCTTGTAGTATTCATCAATGTCGCTTATTATACCTCCTTCTTGGTTCTCATCTCCATTCGATACTTCAGAAGTCAAAGTTATATCATTCTCAGTCCCCTCTGCTCGATTCTTCTCTCTCTTCTTCTTGAGATATCCACTGAGTATCTGCTCTTCCGCCCCTTTGATGAGGTATGGATGTATACAACACTTTCTCAGCTCCATCATAACATTTAGTAGATTTGGTGCTGACTCTTTCCCTCCCTTGGTCAAAAACTCGATGTTCTTTTCAAGTATTGCCCGATAAAACCTTTTCTGGATCATTGTTAAGGCAACCTCAATAATAGTCTCCTCTTTGGTGGGAATAGACTTCTCAACATCCTCCTTCATCCTTCGAAGCATCAGAGGTCTTAAAAGCCCTTGAAGCTTTTCAACGTCATTGATATTCTCCATCTTGAATTCCCCAAGAAAGTGTGGAAGGCTTGAAAACCTCGCAGGGTCTATGAAGTTTAGTAGAGACCACAGCTCAGAAATGTTATTCTGGAGAGGTGTTCCACTTAGTAGCACTTTGTGATTGAACTTCAAGGTCCTCAGCACAGTTGCTGCTTTGGACTTTGCATTCTTTAGTCGGTGGGCCTCGTCAAATATCCCCACAGAAAAATGAAACTGGCTTAGATGCTCCTGCTCAGCCATAACAGTATCATATGTTGTGATTAGCACATCAAATAATCTGATCTCAAGATTATTTTTCTTTAATACAAACTCATACTCGGCTATTAGTGCTCTTCCAGGTCTATTTTCATGATACTTTAATACCCTCAGGTCGGTCCATGCTTCAAACTCCCTTTCCCAATGCGGAATAATGCTGAGAGGCGTCACAACAAGCACAGGTGCACAGTAATCATACTTTGTAAAGAGCGTGTTGATAAACGTCACACTCTGAACAGTCTTTCCTAGCCCCATCTCGTCAGCCATGATACAACTCTGTCTATAATACCATCGATTCAGCAGCCAATTAAGCCCCTCAAGCTGATACTCTCTAAGCCTATTTCCTCCTTTAAACACAGGTGATTCCTCGTACTTGATAAAGTTCTCTCTTGAAGGCCTCCAATCAATCCCAACCCTCATGTTTCTTATCTTCTTTCTATCCCTGTACTTCTTAAGCTCCTCTTCAAATCCCTCGCATTTCGTCACACTTTCAGCAGTTTCAAACGTCGACAACTCATAAGGCTGGCTCTTCCATTTCACTAAAAATACCTTTTCTCCATCGTAATCTTCATGAAGTATCCTGTCCACTTTCAGGAAGTCGGGGTTGAAAGGAACCTCCACTGCTCTAAACTTCTTCACCTTCATTGCCCCAACCTTTGTAGCCATGATCTCTTCCTTCGGAACCCAGTCACAATGGAGATAACTCTTATATTTGAATTTCACGAAGTACCTTTCATTCTCCGAATCGTACTTCAGCAACTTTTCAATCCCATCCTCAGATTCTTCATTGTATTCATTCGTGCTACTTTCAGACTCAGGTACAGATGCCCTCTTGACCATTGCTGCATTCCTTTTTTGCCTTCTTTCAGGAATATAAACATTTCTTTCTTCATTCCTCTCACGATACCCATTGGTCTCACGAACCCTTATGTCCTCTTCTTGGAGAGGAACACTCGGGCCATATCCATAGCCCTGGCTGAAATTAAAGGTGTTATAGAACCCATGTGGGATGCCTGGGATCATGTTGTGTGCAATCCCCGGGCCCAGTGTTGGTGCATATTGGTATCCAAGTGGTGCTTGGTAAAGCATAGGATTGAAATGATTTTGAACTTGCCTACTACTTTCATTCTTTCTAGGCCTCCCTCTTTTTCTGGGCATCACTTTCTTCTCGCTAGATTCTTCACTAGTGGTAATGGAGCTTGCAGTACTCTCGCTTTCTGAACCCATGTTTTGGGGCCCTATTTTTTTGCTTTTAAAAATTTATTCTTCTTCCCAGGATGACATCTTGGTGGTTTCAAACACCTAAAACTCTTCGTTCTTTGTGTCTCTCTTGATTCCTTGCTCCATCCCCTTTCTTTGGATAGTAGTCCCATAATCCCTGATTTCTACAATAAAACTCCATTCCGTCGAATCTACAGTATAAGTCTCAGTGTACTATATTCTAGCTTTTATCTACCAACTGTATCACCTCTTCCATGTCTGTCGTATCTTGTCGAAATTAATCAATAAATTAAAACTGGCTTCATTCACAGAATAATATCTAAAGAAATAGAAAGGTCCTATCAAAATTTCTGCTAATTCTTTTAATCAGAGTCCTTTTCTACGGGGCAATCCCTTTTTTCAACTTTGTATAGAACCTTTCCTTCAAAACACTTTTCAAATACCTTAAGAACTTCAAGAACAAATCTGGGCCCAATCTCTTCCAGTTTCTTTCCTATTTTGTAGCATCGAACCCAAATAAATCCATCAAGATAGAAAAAACATAGCGCCTTGTCCTTTATCTCATTGGACTGGAAAACGTGATCTATGACATTCTTTGCACATCTCAGATGCTCTATCTCGTCAAACTCCTTGCTGAACATCAGGACATATCCACAATCCCTAAAAGAGTTCACAGGAAAATTGCAATCCTTCATAGTAAACACGTTATGCATCCTGAATAGAACAGACATTCCGTTAAGTATTCCTATCCATAAATCATCCGATCTCTTGGTCGATCGGAAGAAAAGCATCGAATCGCATTCATTCATTTCAATCAGATTCTTGAGCTCCCTGTAGTCTTTCCCCATGTCCCATTTCTGCTCCTCTTCAACCTTCACTAGCTTGGAAATGTCCTTCATGAGATGTCGTATCTTTGCTGTTGCTCCCCTTGTACTTAGAATCACACTGGTCATATACCCTTGTAGTAATAAAAAATCTTCCATTTTTAAGTCTTACTTTCAGGGCATAATCCCACAGAGATCATGGATCATGTAATTTGAAGACCCTTTTATTCAAGAACACCAAGTAGCTCTTCACCCACTTCACCTCTTTTCTATTTCCATTCCCTTCTCCATCACTTCCTTAATGCTGCGTTTGGTCTTTGTGATCTCGGCAAGCTTCTCTGTAATCATCTCCCACTTATTCTTCTTGGTCTTTCCAACCAAAGAAATCAATCTTCTCAGTGTTGAAACCTCTAAGGGTGTCCAGCTATTCATCCTCATCATCTCCTTCATCTGCTCTTCAATGCTTTTTCCCACTCGGGGATCTCTTTTCTTGGCAATCTGGACAAGCTTCTTGATCCTCAAAGCATCCTGGTTCTTTAGAAAGCTTAGCTTCTCCCTGTTCTTTATGGAATATTGCGATCTATCATATTCCCCCATATTGTAGAGCTCTTCCACAGGCTCAAAGGCCCTCCAGGACTTAAAGTTCCCCCAAAACTCATAAAACTCCAATGCCTTCTTAGGATCGTCATTTCTATCCAACAAGGGAACAGGCTGGTTGATGCTGAACCTAGCATTTCTTTGGAAGCATTCTCCAAACACATCGAAAAACTCGTCTTCGCGATAAATTTTGTCTTCAGGAATGCTCTCGTCAAAAAAATTTGAGTCGTAGAATAATCTGAGCTTTCGATCTCTAAGCACATCCCTTGCAATCTTGACCAGTAGAAACGCCTCTCGGCACCCCTTGATTAAATCAGGATGGTATTCATGCATCTTGACCTTCACTACATGCTCAAGAATCGAGGAAGGAATGGGTTTTGTTCTGTACATATCCAAATCAAGTAGGATATACAGGTCAATACACCTTCCCCACCTCTCAAACTCCCTCTTCGTGTATAGATTCAGAACATTCCTTCTTTTGAGGTGTTCCTCGTGAATTCTTGCAAGCTCTCCAGTTGGCTTTTCATATCTGATAATCCAGTTGAGCATCCAGGGGAAAAAAACCCGAACTTTAAGATTTTCGAGAGGAGAGGGTGAAACATTCACTTATAAACCTATAACTTTAATTCTTCCTATCTATTCAGCATATCATGTCCATAAAAGACTTGAACAACATTCTGCATTCCGCATCAGACGAGATCAACGTGCCTGCTTCATCGGTAAACAGCCCGTCAGGCTTCTTTGAGCTTAGCAGTGCCCTGATATGAGGCTTTGCACAAAGTCTGATGTAGATCCTTAGTGCTGCCTTCACAAGCTTTACAGATCCAATACTGACTCCTTGAGATGCCAGCGAGTTGAACATCAAGTTTATTGCTGAAAACCTATCAAATGTCTGGCATGCATAATTAAGCCCGTCGTCACTCCCTATTATCAGTCCAAAGACATTTGCTGAAAGTAGCTGGGACGCCTCAGACCCCAGATCAACTATTTTGAGAAGAAGAGGGACAACCTCCGTTGTTTTGAGTTGCTTATGTACATACTGGTCTCCGTTCTGGAGCAGTGAAGCTACCACACCCAGGGCAGAGATCCTTAATGTTTCATACTTCGAGCCGGAATCCGATATCACCAGATATCTGTATATGTAATAAGGAAACCTGGCATCAACGAAAACCCTTTTTATCCTGGAGTCACTCACCAGTATCTGTAGAATGTTCAAAACCGTATACAGTCTATGGTACTGCACCTCATCAAACTTACTTGTGCTCAGAATCATGTAAGGGGTAATCACCTCCTGAAGCAGAAAAATAGGCATAGAGTCATGAGTCCATATATCTAGTGACAGCCCAGGTGATTTCTTTAGCTCTTCAAACAGTTCGTCTAGCTTGTTTATGTCTTTTGAATTGCTTATGACTAACTTGCAAAGATCAGACAACCTTTGCTTCTGAGTTGCCTCGTGCCTATTATCCTTCACACCATCTTCCATTCTAGGGTATGGATAAACGAGAATTCAATTTGAACTTCATTGTTTCTTCCTCTTTTGCTTTGCCTCATGGTACCTGATAACAAGCCACTTGAGCTTCTCAAACAGCAGCATGTTCCTTAATGTGCTGTATTTTGGACGCTTGTACATTCCTATCTCTCTCAGAGTCCTCTCATAATCACGATTCCATGTGGTTTTATTGAACCCAAGAGATGATGCAAGAAATGCACTTGGATATGTAAACTCTTTGTTTATAAGTCTTCTGATCACAGCATTCCTATCTTCCAGTTCGTTTATGTTATAAGTACTCAGTTCATTGAAATGTGTCGATAGAACATCATCTCTGTCTCTTCTAATCGATTCTATGCTATTAAGAATTTCTAAGTACCTGCAGATTACAGGGTCGTTGGAAAACTCATGGCCCTGATCATCGTCTTTTTTCTCCATCTTACAAGAAGGATTTATAAGAGAACATTATCTTGTCAAAATCCTGTTTATTAATAAAGTCCCTGCTCGTTGAGGAAGGTTTAACTAAAAGAACTTATCTTTTCGATTAGCTCAGGCTCAACCTTCTTGACCATCTCGGGAGATTCAAGGTATGAATATATCAATGCTAAGGTTCCTGAGGAGAACATTGAGAGGAAACTGTAGACAAAAGTGATCAAGGGAGCACATACAATACCCACTGTGAAGTATGTAAGGTCATTTTGGTAGCTAGGGTTTCTCAGAAGTAGAGCAGTAGTCCCGGATGCAATGAAGTAAATGAAGAAAAGTAAGCAGAAAAAGATTACTTTCTCTATAGCTATATTACTGAGAAGAATAATGCCTCCTTTCTCCTCGATTAAATTATAGGATTTGCTCACAGATTCCGTGTACTTTGTTCCATGTACTGCAAGATATGGAAACACCAACTCGTTCATCAGATTCACGAGGTCTCCAACGATGCTCAGAATGCACAATATAATTATATTGATGATGTTGCTGGATCCTCTTTCCCTGTTTCTATTTCTTTCTCTTTCAACAAGGAACTTGGCTGTGCTAACTGCAGCCATAATTAGCCCTGCAAATGAAATGCTACCAAGGGCCATGAAGGCTATGTAGAAAGATTCCCAGAAAGATCCTTTTTTTTCATTCTTCACATGGGTGGTGACGATTCCAGACACGACAACCTGTGCGAAATATATCGTGTTGAAGAATGTCCAATAGCTGTTTAGAATAAAAAGAACAGACATGATGGTTTTGCCTGCATCGTCATTTCCCAGCACCTTCAAAAATATAAAGCTTTGAATCACCTGTAAAGACACCGAGGCAAGAAGAAGGATTGTGCATCCTATAAGATTCAAGGAGAGTATCTTTGCAGTGGCTTCTATCATTGGGCCCATTAGCGGCAGAATAGGCTTTATGGACCAGAAGTAGAACACCAAGGATATTCCAAACGTAATTCCTGCAGAAAGAATAGCGAAGGGATTCAAGGTCAGAAATGAGAGGAAAAATAATATTCCTGGAGCCACAGCATTGGCAAAAAATATGAATCCCTTTGCGGCGTATCTAAATCCTAGGTAAGCTGCCAACAGAAATATAAGCATGATACCTACGTTGACTGTTAGAAGTGGAAGAAGGGCCTCTTCATTGTACTGGGGAAGGCTCTTCATCTCCGAAACCATCCACGATGTTGTCAGTGCTGTCAGAATGGTATATAAAATGAATGCCCATGCATCATGGAATTTTCTACTGTTTTCTTTTGTTTCTTCCATTCGTTGTTTTGTTTTTTGTCACGGAATTTATATACTATATTTCTGAGAATATAAATGTATATTCAATTATTTTCATGATGGAGGAATTGCCATTTTGGGCTGATATTCTTGAAGACTTATTGGGTAGGATGGATAAGTTTTATTGGAAAGGAATGCGAAAAGTAATCAGAAGATTTGGCATGGGCACCAATGAGAGGCAAGCGTTGTTGGTCTAGTGGATAGGATAACAGCCTTCCAAGCTGTTGGCCCGGGTTCGATTCCCGGACATCGCATTTTACTCCTTGGTTATCCATAAATTTTCTTTTGTTCCTTATTTCCCGCTAATCTTCACATCCAGTCTAGTCCAAACTAAATTACATTCCTTACCCTGAAAGAAAATCCTTGAATGGGTGATTATGATGCAATAAACGACGAGATAAAGAATTTTCTGAGTCTTACAGACAGAAGCCCTTGCGAGGATGCTCTCCCTGCCAAGGATCCAAAGGCAAATGAAGAAGGTATTTCTTCCTTGATAACACTTCTCACAAGCCTACAGAATGTATACAATGAGATCAATACAAACCTTGTTGCTGGGGACAATGAGGGGCTCAAGAATGTTATTCTAAACAGTGATGTGAAGATGTCTCTGGTATGTGAGTCTCTCATGAGGGTGCTGAAGGATGTGTCGCAGGAAAAAAGTGAGCTTGTGAAGAATGAAGAGAAGTACAAGGAAAGAATAAGAAAGATGAATGAGGAGAAGGAAAGCCTTGAAATTAAAATAAACAAGATGGAAAGTGATCTCGAGTTTCTGAACCGAGGGAACCAGGAGCTTAGCCGGATTATCAGGGATCAAAAGAACAAGATTCAAGCCTTTAAAGAGAAGGCGGATCTTGAGAAGAGAAATTGCGATAGCTTTCGATCGATAAATGGAGAACTAGAGATTCTAAGGAAGAAGGCCTTAGAGAAATGTGATGTTTATGAGAAGGAGATAGGTGTGTTGAAGGAGTACATGAAAGAAAGAGGAGGGGAGATAGGGAGACTAAGGGATGAGGCCAAACAAGGAGAGGAAGAAAGAGAAAGACTCAGCAAGAAAATAGTAAGTCTTGAAAAGAACAATGAGCTGCTTCGAAAGAAGTTGGAGATGAAGGAGAGTGCCATTGGAGTGTGCAATTCCGAGTTATCGAAACTGATTTCCAAAGAGAAGAGGATTGAGAACGAGATTGAGAAGATGAAAGAAAGAGCATCTTATTATGAGAGGCTTTACAAGGCTACCAACAGCCAAAATGAGTATCTCAACAGACAACTTTCGAAGATGATAAGAGATACAGACAAAATAGAGATTCCCGAATATGATCCAAATGCCCAGGAGGAGATGACAGCGATATCGAATGAGAAGAATGGTAATGGTGTGGAGCAAAATGATCTGAAGAGAATCAAGAGATATAGAAAACGAATTCATGATCAGAAGAGGATAAATGAAAAGCAAAGGATAGAGATTCAGGATTTGAGCAGAGAGGTTGAAAGGCTTAGAGACGAGGTTTCAAGGCTTCAGGAGGAAAGGACGAAAGCTATTAATGCAAACAGTAAGATTATGGAAGAGCTGATGAGTAAGGTTGAAAGATTGTTAGAGAAGAATAGAGAATATCAAGGGATTATTTATGAACTCCGAGGAAGAGACATGAAGGAGGACAAAGGCCGAGTGGATTTCAACGAAAGCTTCAGGACTGTGAATGATGGAGAGAATGATCAAGTGGAGAAGGAAGACTTTTTTACCTCAAAGATCCCTGGAAGAGGGGAAGAGTTAGAAGATGGAAACAGCGTAAGGCCATTTACACTTAGGAATGACTATGGGAGCAAAGTAAATGACGATAGTATATATGATGATTCGAGTAGGATCTATGGGATGGGAGTCAGGAACATTCCTTCAAGGCTGAGTTTTCCAAAGAAGCAGAATGAGGTGGGCGATGAGAATGGCGAACAAATTAAGCTGAATCTTCCGGATAGTTTTTTCAGTAGCCTTGCAAGTTCTAAAAAAGAGATAGGTTTGAATGAAGAAGAATGCCTAGAAAGGAAAGAAGAGAATGCTAGAGAGGCAGGGAGGGATACCGGGTATCTGGATGATCCATTTGATAGTCTAAGTAATAAGAACTTTGGAAAGGATGCAGAAAGTAGGGGAGAATCTGACGTAAGCACCACATCACCGAAAACTGTTCGCACAACTTCTACATTGCACGAGATGCTTAAGAGAACAGATGCCTTACAAGAAAAGTTCGACAAGTTGGAAGATCATCTCAACGCAATAAAGAACAGCGATAAGGTTGATGCTGAGAAGGTCCATGATCAGATCAAGGCATACAAAAACTACTACTACTCTGATTATTTGGACATGTCTAATGAATCCGATGTCATTTAAGTTTTGTATAGAGGTTGGGGATTTAGGGGATTTAATGTACTATTTGAAAGGATGGTTTCATTTTTATTCTGTCTTTTAGGTATGGCTATTGGTATTTGAAACTTATCTGTTAGCGGGCTGATCCAACCAAAACAAAAAGAATAGCTTTCAAACCTGAAAAAAGGAGCCAAGAAATATAAAAAAACCTAAGGCGATATGCCCATGGATAAGGAAACTGTGAAGGACATCCAAAGGTCCATTGCAATGAAGTTGAACAGAGTGGACTACACTGAAGTTTCTCTGATCAGTGGATACTCGGAAGCAGAGGATTGCTACAAGAAATTTCGGGATAACCTTAAGAAGATTTCTGACAGCATTACATGGCTGATGACGTATGAGCATGGGGGGAGTAAGATGAAGTCTTTGTATTCGAAGATGGACATGATAACTTCCACGTCAAGGCTTGGGCACTTTAAGAATTATGATATTTACGAGCTCAATGGACTTGTTGGGTTGGAGCTTTCAAGAATTGGGCTGGGCTCGAATGTTAGTGATATTGGAAAGAAGTACTCTAAGGCACACATGGATATTTCTAGATACAAGGTTGAAATGAACAGGAAGCTTGAACAGCAGATAAAGAAGATATCTGAGTTAAGAGACCATTCAAATGCAATTGATAAGAAGAGGAAGAAGATTTCGAACATAAGGTACGACTTGGAAATGATGAAGAGATCCAAGGATCCCAAGGCACCTGATGCAGTATCCAAGGAGGAGGAGATGGAAAGGACGTTTAAGGAGACATCAAAAGAAGCGCTTAAGGAGATGGAACGATTTATTGGAAATGATGGGGTATGTGGAGTGCTTCAGAGTGTTGCACAGGCCCATGGGGAGTTTTCAGAAAAGAGTTCTAAGGTGTTAGGAGAGGTCAAATAAATGTTTATTACCTACGCAAGACTTTACCAATTCTTTTTCTCTATTACTACAACAAGGCATACATTTATATATGCTTAGCTGATATTATGTTTTTTTATGAACTTGCCAGATTTGAAGGCTTCTGAATGATGTCTGAACGAGATATTTCACGGGCTGGGTTAATATTGAACTTAGGATGTCCATAGTCGCAGGTTGGCCCCCTTGGGCAAAACCCAAGAAAGTAGTTATAGCATAGCTTCTTTCTTACATGCTTATTCTTGCATGAAGCCCCGTTCCTACAGAACCCACGGTTATACCATGGACATTCCTTTGAAGAGCTGTTTGGATCTATGTGTATGTAGTTACACTCTGGATTCATACATTCTCCATAGCTACTGAAAAAATAGCACTCTGGCATTCTTGAGAGATCATATTCGTGCATAAACTCACATTTGATTCCCTTTTTACACAATCCTCGGAGCCAATGCTTACAGACAACAGCCGTGCTCAGCTTGACATGTTGCTTGGAACAGTTTGGGTCCTTGCAGGAGTTTGTCTGATACGGGATGCAGTAGACTTCATCTTCTTCGTGCAGGCCCAACTTGTTTGAGACATAACTTTCAAAGCTGAACACTGGCTCTCCCATAGGAGGGGAAAGAAAAGAAGGCCATATATGTCTATGCTGTACATGTGTGATTAAAAAACAACAAAAAAATAGCCCCAAAATGAAGTTATATGGAACTGTGATATTATGCTTACCATTTCTAGCGATGTGCGCCTCTGAGGTTTCTCAACATGTGGCAGATACTATGAGTAATAGGGCTCAAGCCCCATACAAGAGAGTTATGGAGCATGGAAAAACATGTGTTGGAAAGGTGTGCAATCTTTTCGAGAAAGGCAAAAACATGCTCTATACTAGAATCAAGAATGCCATGTCTAGTATTAGAAGCAAGAGCGAAAAGGCCAAAGAGGTTGCTGGGTCTGAGAACATGCAAGGGTCTGAAGAAGAAGCATTTGACCTTTCTCCTGAAGATATTGAGAAATTAATTGAGGAGGTTAAGAAGAAGCTTGCCGGGTATATGGATGTGGCAGAAGAGAAAAATGAAGAAGAAGAGAAGAAGGAGTTGTGAGGTTATGTGACTGTTTGTTTACACCCCATTAGTAAATAAACATAAGATTTTCTTTGTTTGTTTTGGATAGTTAAGCAGATTCTGTCTACCCTTATGAATGGAACCGAGTGATAGCTGGGAGGAGGCCATTGAAGATGGACTAGAGCTGTTTCCAAGAAAAGAGAAGACTATCCGAAGAGATGTGGACGTTAAGATCGAGATGATTCATAGGGTTTTATGGTTTTTTAGGAAGGTGGTAGTTCCGGTTGGGAAGCCGAGTATAAAAGAAAAGGTTGATCTCCATATTTATGAAAGATTGAAAGAGCATGTATCTTCTGTCGGGGATATTGGAGAAGTGGATAGGACAGTTATTTTATTTAATCTTTTAATTTCATTTGGGATACCAAGCAGGATATACATAGTTTTGTCCGAGGAGCCCAAATGTTTTATTGAGAGTAAGATTCTAGGCAAGGTTAAGGAACACCACAGCAGATATGAAGACTGTGTTTTTTCAATCGACGCCTCTCTAAAGCTTAAAGACCAGTCATACCACTTTTCAAAGTCCACAAAACGATTTTCTGCATCAAGATATGTGGTTTCAGGGTTTTCCAAGTCCAAGATGTGTAAGGATGTGTCGGATAAGGAAATGATCAGATGCTTTGATGAGATCGATAATGAAAGGATGAGTACGATACCAAACTCTGTTGAGAAGATGAAAAGACATCCAAAATATATTGTTGAGTCCATGTTAAGATGGGACCAGTGCATCTATCCAAAAAGACCGGTTTTTGGGATCTTCCGAGGAGAAGCTGTATATCCTCGAGAAAATGTGATAAGGCTGAGAACAAAGGAACAATTTTATAAGGAAGGGAAAGAAGTCAGGTCATCAAAGCCTTATAGAATAGTGAAGAGAGACAAGATGATCCGGCTGTATGCGCCATGGCAGACGTGCGAGATAGTAGTTAAAGGGTTCAGTGAGTCAATGTATCAAGATTACTTCCATCCGAATTTTATACCACAGGACTGTGTATATATAGATAACAAAAACGCTAAAGATGTTGCATATCTGATTGGGATTCCATACAGGATTTGCTTTCATGGGTTTTCTGGGAGGATTCCTATCAATCGAGGGATATTTATAGAGAAAAAAAATCTTTATGTGCTTTCTAACTTTCTGTCCCAATATTGCAAGTACTTGGAGATGAAGGAGAGGAACGAGCGTGGGGCATTGGGGCTGAAAAGGTGGAGGGTTTTAATCAGAAATGCAGCCAAGTATTTGAGGATAAGAAAAAGCTTGGGATTAAAATAATATTTGGTATTTTCTTTTGGCTGAGACGGAACCAAAGTAGCTATAACAGGCTTTAGTAAAAGACTTCAAAGGGATGAAAGAAGATATTACTTTGATAAATAACAGGAGATGACAGTCGAATGGCCATTTATGTATAATTGTTGTCAAATTTTTATCCAGGAAAACCTACATAAAGAAAAAAAAAATACCCCTTATGTCAGAAATAGTTCAGGCACTTGTCATTGATATTGGATCTGGAGTAGTGAAGTCTGGTTTTGCAGGTGACGATGCGCCAAGGGCTGTGTTTCCTAGTATAGTAGGGTCTCCTAAGCACAAAGGAGTGATGGTTGGAATGGGGCAGAAGGATGCCTATGTAGGAGACGAGGCACAAACGAAGAGAGGGATTCTTCATATCAAGTACCCTATTGAACACGGAATTGTAAACAACTGGGACGACATGGAGAAGATATGGCACCACACGTTTTACAATGAGCTAAGGGTTGCACCTGAAGAGCACCCTGTTCTTCTTACTGAAGCACCACTTAACCCAAAGGCCAACAGGGAGAAAATAACTCAGATTATGTTTGAGACTTTCAATGTACCATCATTTTATATTTCTATCCAAGCTGTTTTGTCTCTCTATGCGAGTGGAAGGACAACGGGGATAGTGTTTGACTCTGGAGATGGTGTGTCTCACGTTGTGCCTATTTATGAGGGTTATTCTCTCCCATATGCAATCAACAGAATTGATCTTGCTGGAAGGGACCTGACCGATTACCTACAGCTCATCCTTACTGAAAGTGGAAACTCATTTACAACGACTGCTGAGAGAGAGATAGTCAGAGATATCAAAGAGAAGCTTTGTTATGTATCTCTGAACTATGAGGAGGATATGAGGAACACAGAGCATTTGGCTTCGATCACAAAGACCTACGAGATGCCTGATGGGCAGGTGATTTCCATAGGTAATGAAAGATTCCGAGCGCCTGAGCTGTTGTTCCAGCCCAAGCTCAGAGGCCTCGAATTGAAGGGAGTCCATCAGAACATCTATGATTCTATTATGAAATGTGATGTTGATATCAGAAAGGAGCTTTATGGGAACATTGTTCTTTCTGGGGGTACTACGATGTATCCTGGGCTTGCTGAGAGGATTCTTAATGAAATCAAAGCTCTTGCACCCCCAGTGATCAAGATTGGAGTAGTTGCACCTCCCGAGAGGAAATACAGTGTATGGATTGGGGGATCTATTCTGGCATCCCTGTCTACTTTCCAACAGATGTGGGTTTCCAAGGCTGAATATCAAGAGCACGGGCCATCTATTGTCCACAGGAAGTGCTTCTGATTAACATGGCCAGGTGCTATGGAAAGCATTCTTAATGAATGATTTATCATGATTGTCTTTTTAGATCATTTTTATTAACTATATAATCTATTCTGTCACCTTGGTGATAAATGAAATCATTCAACTTCATTAAAGCAAAACTTTTCCTCTTGTTTATATGTTTGGGAAGGAGAAGTGTGGAGATGAAGATGGACTTCCAAGATGTAGTGCCAATGAAAGAAAGGGCTTTAGCCATTCCTCAGACCCAGATTCCCATGACCAAGGAAAAAAGGGAAGACGCCCCGGAATATCCTATGCAGACTTAATAACAGAAGCTATAGAAAGTAGTTCGGAAGGAATGCTGACACTCAAGGAGATATACTCCTATATCTCTTCAAAGCACCCATACTTCTCTCTTAAGAAAACAGGATGGCAGAATTCCATTAGACACAATCTAAGTCTGAATAAATCTTTCTATAAGGTTCCAAGAACATCAGTGAATCCAGGGAAAGGCTCGTTCTGGAAGATAAACTATGAGTTCCAGAACAACAAGGGCTCTCAAAAGACCTATAGGTCTAGGAATAAATATTCGTTCAATAGTCATCGCGATGCAGAAAAGAATGTCAACTCAATATCAGAGCTTCTTGGGCCACAGCAGGGTTTCTTCGACAACATTGGCGTTACAGAAGTCCCCTTTGAGCGCCACACAACTATCTTTGATGGAAATTTAACAAGTCTCAGCGATTGTCTCGAACATAATTACCAAAAAGAGTACTTCGACCACAACGACGATGTCTCAAACGCAAACTACATCTTCTCGTTTAGATGATAGAGAAATAAATTCAAATTAGATGTATAGTGTTCTATGTGTAACGGCTTTAAGCGTATCCCGAAAAATCAAATTCTCAGGCCATATCCCTTCCCTGTTGATGAGTGCTCCATTGGTATTTGTTCTAAAAGGGGCTAAGCTGACATGTGAGAGTCGTGAAGATGATCCAGAGTTCAACAGATCCCACAAGGCAATCCAACTATTAATGGATTCTCCTCTGAACAAGTCGAGGAAAATTCATGTTTATGTACATACAACTAGTAATGTACTTATAGAGCTCAGCCATCTTCTTGAAGTTCCTGAAAGCCCCATTGAGTTCAGCGATGTTATGTCCTATTTGCTTAGAAGACTAGTTGTCAAATCATCTGATGGAGCTGTTCTAGCAAAGGTGATAAAGAATCCAATAGAAAAACACCTTCCTCCAAACTCCACAAAGGTCGTTCTTTCTTCAAGAGGATGCAGGATGTCCCCTAAAGACTTTGAACCATACATTGAACGAGGACTTGTCTTCTTTATCAATATTGGAAAGGTAGAGAAAAAAGAAGGAGAGGTCACCATGAAGGTGTCGAACTTCAAGCTCTCGCCTGTAAGTTGTTGTACCAAACTAACAAATATGTTTGAGGACATGCTGGGGGTTTTCTGACTTTAGGGATGGTTTTCAATGCTTGAAGACTGAAAAAGAAGGCACAATCGACTTGAAACAATACCTTAAGAAGGATAAGCCCAACTTAAAACATGGGGGCTTAAAACAATTGTTTCGTCAGGAATAGATTTTATCTCTACAGTGGATTTGCTGCACAGAATGTTTCTGGGAATTTTAGGATCACTTATCTTGACACTCAGGGCTGTTAGAGGATCATACCAGCAACCAGGCACAGGTTCAACTAGTCAAATGGTGGTATTAAAAAACGATATCAATCCAAAGCCGGAATGCTATCAAATATATCAAGGCCCCATGCAAGCTCCAGTTTGCGCCACGTTTACGCAGCCAGTGGTAACAACCGGGATAGTTCCTCAAAGGCCCGAGAAATCGAGGCTAAGCCCAGACCTTGTAAGGCTAATCCAATCGATTCCTGGTGCCTCGGAGAAGCTATCTAGCTTCTTGGAGTACAAGGGAATAACTCAGCCATGGCCAGAGATATTTGATTTCAGTTCAGACAAGCATTATGGTCTCCCTGCACCAGAGCCTATGTTCTCCAAAATACAGTCCTTACTCAATGTACTTGAAGATATAAAAGAGCTTCTATCGAATGAGCTGTTCAAGGTCGAGACTTACATCAGCAGAGGCAAAGGCCATCTATGCGAAAGTATCAAGAAACTCAGGAGATACGATGGGATCCTCAAAAAATATCTAAAGAAGATATCATCTGCAAAAGCAGCTAAGTCTAAGCACAACTATGCAACTAAGTATACAGAGTTTAGCGAGAAGGCCCATGAAGAAGCAAAGTCGTACTATGAAACAAAGAAATGGCTGCAGACAATAGTAACATTATTTAGATCTCTTATTTGACAACCATTTGTCTGTATTTATGGATTCCCAAACGATGTATTGGTCTTAGGCTATTTCCTAGCTGGAGAATCCAGATTAAAGTAACAATTTGATGACTTATGGTTCCATCTGCTCCTTTTTAAAATCGTTGAAAATCTCCATCATAAAGCTTAGATCCTTGTTGTCCTCTAAACCCTTTCTAAAATGCTTTCTTTTAGACAGGTTGAATGGATTAAATCTTCTCTTCTCCATCATCTTTTCAATGAATGAGTTCAAAAGCCACATCGAGTCTCCCATTCTACACCTATAAATCGAATAGTTTGTAGGTGCTGCATAGACGTGTCCGTGGATTACATAGTACATTCCTAATGTCTCTGTGGTGTCTCCATGATTATATGCTTTCCTGATCACAAACAGTGTTCTTTCATTGTTACTACTTTCCACCTCATAGAATATCCCTATCATGGAGGACAGTTTGGACTTCTGGTCAAGTCCTCTGAACTGGGTCTGCATCTTGAGTATTTCATTGTTACAGGACTTGTCGTAGAAAGGAGACCCAGAAAAGTACTCCAGGATGTTTGTGGTGTCAAGAGACTTTGAGCTGAGGAACCTCTGGTCAAAAAAGCTGATGCTTTCTTCTTTCTCCTCCATTAAGGGAAAGTACTTGCCAGCTTCTTTTACAGAATCTATTGGAGCATAGACCCAGACAGATCCAGAAGAAATATACTTTACTCTAACGTTTTATTCCTAGGAATGCTCTGACCTATCCATTCTATGACGACGGCCTGTTTTTATCAAGGAAGTCCTTGATTGCCGACTTAATAGCATCTTCGGCCAACATGGAACAATGGAGCTTTATGGGCGGCAGAGAGAGCTTCTTTGCTATATCTCTATTGGATATCTTCAGTGACTCGTCTAGCGTCTTTTTCTTGATCCATTCTGTTGCCAGGCTTGAAGAGGCAATGGCAGACCCACATCCAAAGGTCTTAAACTTTGCATCCTCAATCACGTTATCCTTCCCCACCTTGATCTGCAGCTTCATCACATCTCCGCAGGCCGGAGCACCGACTATTCCTGTTCCAACCCTTGGGTCGGCTTTGTCAAGAGATCCAACGTTCCTAGGATTCTCAAAGTGATCCACAACACTTGCATCGTACTTTCTTGTTATCCTACTTATATCTTGAAGTGCTGGCATACCGGGGTTGGCGTCATCGTTTTTAACTTCTACTCCTCAAAGCTCAAAACCTTTATGGAATCTTCTGTAAGTAGGAACAAATTACTCCTAAGTGCAATGTACTGGCGAATTTCTCCTACAGGAAACATGCTCTTGAGCTGCCAGTCGTTACGAGTCACTTCAACACAGTTTTTCATCACTCTGACCTTCTGATCTCCACACTCCATGGTACTTTTGTCTTTCCTCCACGAAGGACTACTTTTAATAAGCTGCAGCCTGCCATTATAAACCCTCGACTCTCCATTCCTATATGTGCATGAAACAACACCATCTCCCAACTTCACATCAGTCATCCAGTCAGCACACAGATAGCACATTATCTCCCTTAACTTCATGTCGTATTTCTTCTCATTATTCTTTACGAGATGTAACAATATATTGTAGAATAGAAATCTGCATCTCCGGCTCATAGCCTTCTTCCTCAGTAGGAACAATAAGAGATGCAGGTTTATACTCCTTATTTTTGTGCATTTGAACCTCTTGTCATATCTATAGATTCCAACCATGTTGCCTTGATATAGCAGAATATAACCATCGATTACATAGAACTCAACCCCCGTAAGCTCTATAGAAAATACTCTAACCTTCTCTCCAGACAGATCGTACCGGTTCAGTGAGAAAAAAGGCCCTGAAGAACTCAGCTTCGGCCTACAAGACTCGACCTTAATGTAGTTCATATATTCTTCAAAAATTACCTTCCTCAGCGACTTTTCCATCTCCTTCGTCACGCCATCCCCAGTACCAAATATTAACAAACCAAATCAAAACCTTGTCGGAAGTTAAAAAATCCCATACAGTTCAGAAACAAAGAACAGACCATTCACATTTATTCATGGGCAATACCGGGTCTTAATTCACAAACTTCCCAACATAACCATTTTCAGAATCAACCTTTCTCATGTTCGGATTCACAAGATCCCTGTTTCTAATAAGAAACGCTATTTCCTTGTCTTCCTCGCTTAAAAATTGCTTCTTTTCCTCCATCCTATTCTCATCACCACGTGCCGCAGCCTTTGTATCTCTTCTACCTTTGATATAGTCTCTTATGTTGTACACGTTCTTAGTTCTGTCAAAGAATAAGTTAGAATCAGAGTATTTCGAATGGAATCCTTTCATCCTGGGGTTGGAAATTCTGGATAAGACTATAGGCAATAGGGCACAGGGGAATCAAAGAATAGATCCAGGGTCACTGTATGGAGGAGACCCAATGGTTGCTGTTTCCAAGCTGTCTTCTTCTGAATGTGACTGGACACTTCTCAAATCCTCCATGTTCTTGAATTGTTCTAGGAGTACATTACTTTTCCTTTCATTTGAGATATTATTGAAAACATCTAGAGGCATCCCCCCAAGCATTTCTCCACCTTCCTTCTGCTTGCTGGGCTCTGCATCATGACTTATTTCCAATTTTAAGATATTGGACGTTTTGTTAACCTGAGGCTTTGGTTCATCATCAGATGACTCAGCAAACTCGCTACGTTCTTCTTGATGGTGTTCGGAGCATAAAGGGCACTTGCCGTCTGCTTCGTGCTCAGATATTTCCATGGTTTTGTGAGGCCCTGTCGAATCATAGCCATTCTCGGTCCCATAAAAAGAAAGGCTCAGGCTAGACAAGAAGTTCTTTGCGTCAAACTCACCTTTATGAGGATCATCTTTTTCTATAGGAAGCAAAAAACCCTCGGACTCTTCATCATTACTACCTTCAGCCTGGCGTATGTATCCTAAACCTTTTTTGATCTCTGCTTTCCTTATGGAGCTCGGACCCCTCACGGCCTTCTTTTCCAAGACCTCATCTTTGCTCACCAAGGAAAGACTGCTTTCGAAATCAAAGTGATCGTCCTGCCCTTGCTCAAGGATGTTTACAATATCCTTAGAAAGATCATTCCTTTTTGTTTCTATGCATTTTTTCCTTCCCATAGGTACCTCATAAGTAAGGCCTTCGGGGAGTATCATAGGAATCTCGTTTACTTCCTCCACACCTTCCAAGGGTTGTCTACTTTCAGAAGGTGCTTCACTGTGAAATGACTCTTTCGATTTCGAGCTCATAAAGTCATAAGAAGGCGTCTTTTCCTGGGCATCCCAGATATAAGTACTAGACATGGATTCCAAGCACCCGTCACTTCCACTCATAACGTCCCTTAGTCTACTGCTGATTATGTCTTTTCCACGTAGCTTTCTTCTGAGTCTCCTGACATCGTTCTTAATGAT
This sequence comes from Encephalitozoon romaleae SJ-2008, assembly GCF_000280035.1. Classification (NCBI taxonomy): domain Eukaryota; kingdom Fungi; phylum Microsporidia; family Unikaryonidae; genus Encephalitozoon; species Encephalitozoon romaleae. Next base: position 30,100 of record NC_024896.1, read on the forward strand.
CTCATTGTTGAATTCAATCTTGCTGCGCCTTGGACTAAAAGGAACTTTGTAGAGCTCTCCCATCCCTATCTGGCATCCTAAAAGTACATCCATACCGACTTGGAGTGGAACCACTCTTACATACTCAAGATCATTGTTGTAGACCAAGAGCGGAACAACCCGCCTTCTGTTCAGCTCAAGGAATCTCAGTAAGTCATCCTCGTCCTTTGAATAGATGTTTTCTATCCCAAGAATGTAGTCTCCGACAACTATTCCTGCCTTCTCTGCTGGAGAGCCAGGATTTACTCTTAGAACCTCCATCGAAAGAAGGGAAGCCATGCTCTGATGGAACTTCACACTGATTCCGAGCCTGGTCTTGTCTTTCCTTGGTATCTCAAGAATGGATGTCTCCATGGTCCTCATGTCTATCAACTCTAGATTAAGAGCCTTACTCTCCCATTCTTTGTTCATCGCCAGTGCATCGTCCTTGCTCTCAATGGCCTTTCCATTGAAGCTGACTATTGAGTGTATAAATGGAAGAACTCCGTTCTTGTGTGATACACTGCCTTCTGAAACCTTTAGTATTTGCAACGACTTAATTGTTGATATACACGATCCCATTTTCTTTGTAAATTCCATTTTTTATTTATTCGTCTGTTGGGTGGAGGCCGCAAAATGATTGAGCCCCGCTCCTTATTTACCTAGTAATTCTTACTGGGATTGGCCTGCAAAAGCCGAAAAGGGTATCGCAGGAGACTATCCCATGGATGCCTGTAGAGTGTTACAGGTAAGCCGAAGACTTTTACTTAATTATTTTTCCATGGACACCCGTCTAACAAATGGAGGGAGAAAGTGATATAGAAAGGCTTCAGCGTATGCAGCAATCATATCTAGATATTCAGGAAAAGCCGGTATCAAGTGTGTACGTGAAGAATCTTGATGCCTCAGTTACCAACTCAGACATTGCCGCACACTTCAGATCTTGTGGTAATATATCCGGAATAAATGTTATTACTACAAAAAACACCAGGAAGTATGCAATAGTAGACTTCACTTCGGAGAAGTCTGTTGAGATGTCCTTGCTTTTCAATGGATCTGTCTTGAAAGGAAAAAAAATCATTGTTCAAAGAAAGAGAGAAGTCGATAAAAGATAATTTCTGTTTACTCATTATTTCACACCTTTGTTTTTCTCCGCTTAACTCTGGTCGCTTCCTGGTCTTTGGTCCTATTTCTTGGCCTATCATCAACCAGCAAAGGTTTAAAGTCAATATCATCTCTGAACATAATGTACCTAATAGAGCTTCCCCTCACTGTGTATGTGCTTGCAGGCACCCCGTCAACCACAGCGTCCTCCATCTCTACGTTCATTGTTTTATCGACAGAAGTTATTCTGCCTTCGATCTTTCTACCCTCCTTTGTTTCAACCTTAACCTTTTCGCCTTTGCATTTCTTCAAGAATCTTATGAGCTTCATTTCGTGGGTGGCTCATTCCGAAGAGTCATTACTGCTCTGAATAGAGGTAATCTGGCAGTCTAGTGGATTAAATTTTTTAGCTCCTCACCCATAATGAAAGAGCTTGTTGATGTTTTATACTATGATTATATCCTATACAAGCTGGCAAATTTGTATACATTAGAGACTGCCAGCAAAGAAATAGGCCAGTACCAGAAAATAGCGCAAAAGCTTCTAGTAAAGCTCCGCTCAGATAGGGTTATTTTTGATGCCGAGATAGGTTTGAAGTTTGCATACATAAAGCTATATGACCTTCATCTATCCTTTCCAAAATGTACAGGAAGGCACCATGCCTCTTGCTGCCGGGCCCATTACTTGCAATTTCTTAGTACCTCCTATGACTATCTCACTAAGATCATGGCAGAGTATTCCTCTCTGAAGGAGTGTACTGCATTCAGCCACCTCATTTATATTGTGGTAGTGGTGAGGTTTGTCAGTTCTCCTACATTGGAGCAATTCAGGGACTTGAATAAGGAAGAGGACCCTGAGTCTATGAAGCCGTATCTTGCTCAGCAGGGGATCAAGGCCGAGACTGAGGAGGAGTTTGCTAATGAGAAAGAAAGACTCATTAAAACTTTAAAGATAAAGGCTAAGGATGAGAGTAGCCTTTTCAACAAAACATTTCAGTATGTAATGGATGAGCTCAAGCGGATGTTTCTGTCCTTTGATGTTCCCCTCCTCTCCTTCTTCGGAACTAGCGAAGTGATACAGCTGAAGGAGCTTTATCCCAATGCATTTGAAGGATTCGAGGGCGTTCCAGGGTCTTCAAAGAGCTACAAGGAAGAAATTCTAAAGGAGTACTTGGACATGAGGAGCATCCTTAACAAAACTAGAAGTGCGTTTATAAATCCTAAGGACAAAGGGGAGAAAATATTGTGGGGATCAGATGTAAGTCCATCCGATCAGTAACTATTCATCTGATCTTACGTAGGAAAGGACGTGATTATCCCAAGATGGATTATTGCCTGTGTTGCTTTCTAAGAACTTTTAGTAAACCTATTGTGCATGTTTTCTCTTAGGTCTTAAGGAATGATTCTTCTGCATATTCTGTCTGCCTCGGTGAAGGCTTCATGTTCGTAGACACTTCAAATTGATATTACTTATGGACCTTAAGGTTCAGGATTCTTCCTTATCCGTATATATTAGAAACTCTTTTAATCTTGAAATATGTCAATAAAATTAAATTAAAAACATAATTTATAAATCGAAAAGCTTAAATTCTCCGGAGAGTTTACCCTTAATGAAAGGAATACAAAGTCTGCTCTTAGTCATGTTTTTGATCTTTGGCCTTGTGTATGCAGAAGATAACAACAAGTCTGATAATAAGGATGGGAAGGATAAAGATAATACTTCTACCAACAGCAATGAGAGTTCATCTTCACCTCTTGCTACAAGTCTCCTTGGGCTTGCCGCCATTCTCACCATTTGCTTGGCTAAATAAACCTTGCTTTTGAATTTGTAATTAATTTATTTGTATTTTATCCAAAATACAAGGCAATATAAAAATACATCTTTATTCCTTTTAAGGCCTTGTGGCCATTCTCATCTCCAGCTTGGATATCATCTCGTCCTTTTTCCTGAGCTTGTCAGCCATTGCCGAATAAAGACCTTTTATCCTTTCCTCATTTTTTCTACACTCATTGAATTTCTTTTCCAGAACTAGGTTGCTTGCCTTCAGTTCCTTGTTCTCTTTGCCCTTTTTCTCAAGATACCTTTTGCAAGCTTCCAGATCTTTTCGGGCAATGTTGAACTCTTTGGTGAAGTCCTCCAAGAACATCATTGTCTTTCTGTCCATCACATCTTTATTATTCTCTGCAAACCTCATGGCTTCATTGGCTTCTTTGTTCATCACTCTCATCTTTCTAATAACATCCTTGTATGCACCTCTAAACCTTCCTACAATCTCATCAAGTGATCCTGTTGGTTCTACGCCAAAAGTCTTAAGAAATCTCTTGTTATCCTCTGTGATATTAGTCATTCTTCTATACTCCTCTTCCTTGCTTTTGAGTTCCTTCATCTCATTGAGCAAAGTATCCATCTCTTTATACCCCCCATCAACAGACCTTCTTTCTCCAAGCATCTTTCTTGCCAGGTCTATTTTGGAGTCTATCGTGTCTGCCATCTTTTCAATCTCCCCTAGCCTTCTGTCGCATTCTTTCCCCTTCTCTTGGAGAAGATCCTTCAGAAATATTTCAAGCTCTCTTGACCTTTCTAGATCAGAAGTACACTCTAGGCATTTCTTCTTGAGCCCTTCAACCTCTTCCATAAGCGAGTTTCTTTCTCTTTTTGCTTTTTCTAATTCTTCTTTGATTCTGTAGAGCTCTGAACTTCCGGAAACATCCTGTGAAACCTTGTATGACAAAGCTCTCTTTTCATTCTCACAAACCTCAAGTCTTTTCTTTAGATCACTTCTCGAAGTCTTCAATTGCTCAACTTCTCTTCTTAGCTCCTCATTTCTCAATGCCAACTCTTGCTTGTCTCTTGTTTCCCTCATGTAATTCTCCCCCATCTCTTTAAGATACATCTCATTCGATTGCTTTTGCCTATACATCTCTTTGTACTCATCCTCCATGCTTTTGTAATGCTCTCTCATCTGGTTCATCTCCGCTTCCTTGAGATTCATCTTTTCCTCAAAGGATCCCACAATCCCCTGAAGTTGGGAAATCTTGTTGCTATACTCATTTCTTTCTCTCTCTCGCTCATACATAATCTGATCCCTTTCTTTGTTGCTGTTTAGAAGAGCATTCTTGTAAGACATTAACTCCTTCTCGACTTGCGACTTCTCTTCTTTCTCGTGTGCAATCTTCTCAATAAGGCTTTTCTGTTCATCAATCGTATTCTTACTTCTGTTAAAACATTCTCCTAACACCTCATTCTCTTCCCTTAACTTGGCATTGATCCCATTGACATTTTCTAGATGTTTGAGAAGCCTACCATTCTCTTCTTCAAGCATAGATATCTTATTGAGGTACTCCTGCAAATCACCCTTTAGCTTGTTCTCAGTATCTTCCTTTTCCGTTCTTATCTTCCTAACCATCTCGTTCATCCTTTCCATTTGCTTGTTGAGCTCCTCATTCTCCCCTTCAAGAATGTCTATGGATCTCTTGCTATCAAGAAGGAGCTTCTGGATATCCTCCTGGATGTTCCCCCCTGAGCTTGCCTTGTAATGAGAAAGCTGGTGCTTGATCTCAAAATTCTCGTTTCTTAGTTCCTCAATCTCCTTCTCATAATCCTTAACCGTCTTAATCCTTTGCAAAGGATTGAACTGAAGCGAAAATGAATGTTCTCCCATCTCACGGGTTAAGGGTATGTCTTCCTCAACAAAAATCCTGGGAATTGCTGGAAGGGAAGAATGTTCTTTGGTAGGCACCACTGTTTGTAATGTAGCCAACTATGATTTCAATTCTTTCCTGCCTACCCCATCATACCAATGGGAAATAGGCAGTCAAAGATAGAGAAATCTCCTCATGAGGTTTTAGGCTTATCTCCTGTATCCACTAAGAAGGAAGTCAAGGATTGTTATAGAACTCTCATACTCAAGGTCCATCCAGACGCACAGAAAGTCCACTCCTCTAAAGCTCCTAAAGAAGCAATGGAAATAATGGAGGCATACACATCTATTATGAGATCTCCTCCAGGATTTGAGTTCTATACCGAAGAACTCTTCAGGAAAGATCTTAGGAAGTATGCAGATGATTTCTTTGAAAGAATATCCGACTATTGTAGAATTCCAGGGGCTCCTAAATTCAGTGACCCGGACTTCGAAAGGTTTTATCAGGTGTTCACCAACTTCAGAACTCAAAAGGTATTTGACTCCGAGGAAGAAAAAAGTGAATTTTGTAGAAGTGTTAGAAAGGTAGCAAGGATTGTTAAGAGCTTGGATAAAAGGATCAGCATCGACAGCTTCTCTATTGAAGCTCATCCCGCACCTCCTAAAGTCAGAGAAAAGAAAACAAAGCTTTATCCTTACAACTGTGATCATTGCAGTAAAGGATTCCATTCCCACAATCAGATCATAGACCATTTCAGGAGTAAAAAGCATTTTGAAAGAATAAGGCTAGTCTCAGAGGATCCAAAGAAGTACATAGAAAAACAGTTACAGGAGATTACCTGTCAAGACCTCTCTGAAATAACCCAAGAGCCCTGCACAGAAAAGGAACTTGAAATCGTGGAGGACCACAAGGCTGAAGAGCAGAGTGTCCCTAAGAAGACAGGCCATATACGGGAGCCTGCCCCATTTAGAACATGTGCAGAGTGCAAAGCTGTGTTCAATAGTAGGGCAGAGTTACTCACGCATCTGAAAATGGGGCACAAGGAATTCTAGGAATGGAATTTAATACTAAACCAGTTATGTCCATGAGAAGATTGCTAGTTCCATCTGTAAAACAATCCATCTTTCATCTTTACTACTCCTGTAAACACTAGACTTTTCAAGTGTTTATCAAACTCTTCGTCAAACTCATCTTCTGCATTCATATGGGTTTCTATAACTTCTCTGGCCTGCCTTTTCAAATTTTTATATTCGAGCTTCTTAACAAGTGTCTTATATATCACTCCACTAAGATTCAGCTCAGATAAGTACAGCTCTGGGCTAAGTAGAGAGGAGCTTATGGAGGCAAACACATCTGGTGTGAATGAAAGGTCGACTCCTCTACTGCTCCATTCTCCAGAAATTCCTTTCTCAACACTCTTGTATCTCTCAATCCTTTCATCCTTCACACCATCCGGATATGTTACAAACTCAATCCTGTAATGCTTGAACAGGCTCATCTTGTAAAGGAAAAACTCGAAGTTCACCACATAGAATAGAATTTCCTTGTCGAGTAAGAAAAGTTCTTTGAAGGCCTTGAGTGTGACTTCCCCGTTGGTAAATTTCAAGACATATCTTTTCTCTAGCTTTATTGTATATGCTCTTTGAACATCTGAGATGACCTCAGCTCCAAGAATGTTCGGTGTCGAAACCATCCTTATAATCATGATGAAGGAATACAAAAATCAAGGCCAAGGTTGAAAATAACAGAAAGATCTGGAAGTAAGGCTGGAGTTTATTTTACATCACACCCAGAAGCATATGTTCGTATCCAAAGGAATCTCACTCCTCCAGCCGGTTGCATATCCAATTTATTCCCTTATGGACACCTAGAAATGATCTTGACTCCTCGTAAAGAATAAACTCGATTTTCCCATGCCCTATCTCATCACAGGTCCTCTTGAGTTCTTGCACAGACTCATTTCCATAGATATTGGATCTGCACAGAACGACAATGATATCCTTTGTCTTTGTTGTGTCTTCGTTGATGAGTGCAATACACTTTTCGACAGAACTTTTGTTATCTGCATCCACAGCAAAGATCACTCCTGCAGCAAGGCCCATGTGGATCCCCCTTATCTCATACAGGTCTGCATTGTCGTCTAGCGATTGGAGAATCAACTCCATTCCATTTGCAATACAAATGTCTTCAGAAAAAGGCCTAAGGGGTTTATCCATGTTGTAGCTGGAAATCGAGTGCTTCAGGACATGTCTTTGGTCCTCCTGGAGACCTAACAACGTAATAACATATTTCTTTCTTGTCGTGCCACAACATAGAGAAAGAACCCAGTTCATCGTTTATGGGCAAAAAATTGGCAACAAATAGTCTTTCTGCCAGACTCCAAAAACCTTACATTAATAGAAACTATTTATTGGTCCAGAAGATCCTCGACTTCATTTCTCAAGGCCATACTCTTCTCTATGAGTATCGAAACCGCCTTTTTTAAGAGATATAAAGGATCTAGAAACACGCTGTTGATTGTGAAGAGAAAGTAGTCGGACCTTCTTCCAATAAACACCTTGTCTTTGAACTCTTCATGTCTAAGTGCCTCTCTGCTCATTGTGTCTAGTCGTGGGTTGACTACATAAGCCTTCATTCTTCCATCGCTGAGTCTTACATCTATAACACCTTCCGAAAAGCATTTCTGAAGTTTGTAAGCATCCTCGTCAAAGACATCTCCTATTTCAATCAACGGCATGAGTCTATAGGTTGCAGGACATACAGGGCTCCACTTTGCATGCACCCTCCCTATATTCTTGGTGCATACAAGCTCTGCATTTATCTTCTGCCCTCGTGCTAACTTAAACATAAGTACCCCGCTGCAGAACTTGGCATTCCTTAAAGCTTCTCTCTGGCCTCCAAATGGAATCCACTTGATATCATCAGAATACACATTCATAACATCTTTGCTTTCATTTGTGACATTAAGAACAAACCTAAGAGAATTTCTTTCGTTCAGTTCCTTCTCCACAAACTCAAACATCTCAGGATCGGCCTCCAGAGGAATCAGCCCTAACCTGTGTGCTATAAACTCATCTGGAAACACGCTCTCATTCTCCTTTAGAAAAACATCCTTGACAGCCATAGTTGGAACGTCATTGCAGAGTATGCGTCTCAGGGCATTGGCAAAGGAACAGTCAACATTGACGAGATCAAACTCTAGCCTTTCCCCGCTATACTCTGTTATTTTTATCTCAATATCATCTAATGTTTGCTCAAACGACTTCACCTCCGAGCAATGTAAATCAACCATCGTCTCTCTTTCTAACTTGTATATCTTCGACATAGGCTTGTAGGGCAAATTTTTCAGTATCGTTATCCCTGTCCTTTCTATCATCCAGATTATACCAAGAACATCTTAACCATCCCATCACCGCCACCGGTGGCATATCCACTTCCATCTTCGTTAAAGGATATCACATTCACACGTTTGCTGTGCTCCTTACTTCTCCTCTTGATCTTAATCTCTGCCCCCCCAAGCTTTGCTATTAACACATCGCCAGACTCAAGCCCTATAGCCAGAAGATATTCTCTCGGTGAAAAGCACAAGGAAGTGGCTTCACAATCAAATTTAGACACATACTTCACTCTGAACTCCGGTGCCTCATAAACAAGCACACTCCTGTCTCGAGAACATGTGGCGAGATACCGAGAATCGTGGCTGAAACTGCAATCCCACACAATTCTTCTATGACCTTCTAGCCTTCTTGAAAACCTTATGCTCTTCCCAACATCGTAAACAGACACAGTCTTGTCTTTGGAGGCTGCTGCCAAGTACCTCCCGTCACGTGAAAACACTAATCTTTCTATTCCATAATCATGTACTTCTATGTAATCTATCAGCTCAAACTCTCGGTTCCATACAAAGATTCCCGAAAACTTCTTCAACGACGACTTGTTACAAGAAACAGCAAAGTCCTTCGATACCGCTACATCAGACACATCGAAGTAATGCCCATAAACTTTTCTTATCTCGTTAAAAGTCGTTACAGACAGTAGCTCCTCGTTGAGTGACTCAAATTCAAGGTCCTCCAAAACCTCATTTGTCAGAGACAGCTCTGCACATACAGCTGCAAACTTCAAACTGTTGATATCAGGAAAGAAATCATCCAGAGATCTTCCATTCCTGGAAATATTCATCTCCCTGAGAGACTCAACCACGTCTTTTCTTCTGGTTTCCACATATATGCATGACATATAGAAAACCTGTGTGGGCTCATAGATCCTTAAAATCGTCTCTTGTGCAGAGCTTACAAACCGCAGGCTATCATCGTTTAGAAATCTTGCAGAAGTTAGCCCATACCCGTGTTTTTGAGGCCTTCCCACCTCATATCCCTTGTAAAACATCCTAGATGTCATATCAAGTGAAGATGTAAGCAGAAACTCCCCTCTCCAGTCTATGGACTTCACTCCATCTAAATGCCCAGAGATAAAACTTTCAAGCGTGTCTGTGAATTTATAGAATCCTCCAGAGCGGGACTGTCCTATAATCAGGCTTTTAACCATCAGCACATTGAAAAAGATTTCCTGTCCACCAAGCCTCATCACATCCTCCCACTTAGACCTCCTTTCCCAGTAGATTATAGATTTGTCTGCGGATGAACTAAGAAGATCTCCCTTTCCTGTCCAGAACACCCCATAAACCCAATCGGTATGGCCATTGAGCGTTTGGATATGTTTAATCCATGGCCATTCATCGGTAACCCTCCATATCTTTATTGTTTCATCCTGTGAAGATGTAGCAACATACGCCTCTCCATCTATTAAAGTAGACTTTATATCTTGAATACTGTCCTTATGACCCTCAACCTCATGCCATTTTATATCATCTTCAATTTCATCTAGCACAAAAATACTCCCCTTCCTACTTCCAGCAAACGTTCTGCTGCATATCGTTGTCAAGCATGTAGGAACCCATTCAATCCTTGTCTCTTTCTTGATGGTGTTTCCAGCTATGTCGTACACGGAAACTGTATCTATTGTGCAGAACATAGCCCATAATTCATTCATAAGCCCTACTGCCTCAACACACCCTTCAAGGTTACACCTTCTAATCTCCCCATCCCTTACTATATATCCTCCTCCGTTAATATCTCCTACAGCTATCATGCCATATCCATATTCAATTGCATTCACATCGTTGTCCATGTAGATCACAGAAAGGACCTTTTCTTCATCAGCTATAACAACGTTCGACCTGGATCCATAGGCCATTTTATCTCCAAATGCAGTGGAAACCTTCGGCTTTCCTGTGCATCCAGCAGATATAAAGACAGAATCCATCGAGCCTAGAGGGATAAAAATTTGGAACGAAAAACTTCTACAATCTCTATTTATTTTGGGGATATAAAGGTACAGAATGGCTCATCCCCCACCAGACCCCTTGCGGACCCTGGAAAGGGCATCCTCTAGTACTGCAGACAGTTTGGCTTTATCATTGAACGTCTTTTCAATGTTTCTAATCAGGTCTCCTAAGTTGATTCCATGGCTCTCCAAAACCATGACGTTTCTTTGAATCCATACATTCTCAAGCTCGCAGTACTTCTTGTAAAGGGAAGGATTCTTCATAGCCATCTTTTTTGTTTCTTCAAATACCTCGTTTACTACTTTCTTAAGCAAGATCTTCAGCTCAATCGAATCCGGATCAACATCCTTTGTTGTTTGAACAACTTCGTTTGCAAGGTACAGCAAGTTAAGCCTATGGTATGGACTGGATTTCCTATAGACAAACATCCACCCCTCCACTATTGCCCTGTAGTCTCTCTTGAAGGTTCTTATAAATAGCCCGACAGTCTTCATTTGCTCCTCAGTAGGAAGCAGGTTGATCAGTGACTTCAGAAGGTATTCCTTCGATAATGAGGCCATATTCTCCAGGGGTGGACCGAACAATATTTATCTATGCTACTATTGCAGGATGATGGAAACAAACCCAAAATGAGAAAAATGGAATCCCCGTATGTCCACCAAGGTCGAGCTATACATGGAGATTGGAACGGTCATAACAGATCATGAATACCATACAAGATACATTCTGAAGAAGCTTCTTGGAAGGGGAGCGTATGCACAATGCTATCTGGCAGAGATAGAAAATGGAGAGCAGTATGCCATGAAGGTGGTCAGGCTGAAGGATATTAAAAGTCGGAAAGTTCATGAGAAGTTAGAGTCGGAGATATCAATACACTCCAAGCTGGACAATCCCAATATTGTCAAGATGTATAGATCATTTAGAAACGAGGAATATGTCTTTATGGTTCTTGAGCTCTGTGAGAGAGGGGCGCTGGATGCCCTGCTGAAAAGAAATGGAAAGCTGAAGGAAAGGCATGTGGCGAGATTTGTTAAACAGACTGTTGAGGGCCTGATGTACCTTCATGACAGTGTTAATGTTGTGCATAGAGACTTAAAGTTAGGGAACCTGTTTCTGGACTCTAAATTCAATGTGAAGATAGGAGACTTTGGGTTGAGTGCAGTGATAAAGGACGGGGAGAAAAAGATTACTATGTGTGGAACACCGAACTATATAGCACCCGAGGTTCTGTTTGGAAAGGCGAGCGGACATTCTTTTGAAGCAGACATATGGTCTCTGGGGGTGATTATATACACATTACTTGTTGGTGTTCCACCGTTTCAGAAAAAGAACGTGGAGGACATCTACAAGATGATAAAGCTCAACAACTATATATTCCCGGAAAACTGCGATCTTTCGAGCGAGGCGATTGACCTCATAACACAGATACTGAACACAAATCCTCTTGAAAGGCCAACCTTGGAGCATATTCTTGGCCATAAGTTCTTGTCAAGGAAGGAGCACTTTTTGATGAGGATCTACAGGAACCTGATGATCAACAAAACACAGGAAGGGGTTATCGATACAGATTATGTCCTTTTCAGTATCCCTGTGACAAAACTAAGAGGGATCGGGTATGTTCTGAAGTCCGGGGTTTATGGGATATATTTTAGCGATCATAGGAATCTGATGTTGAAGCCGAACAAGAAGAGTGTGATATACCTAAGCTCGGCTATGGAGAGTGGAAAAAGGGTGTTTTATAAGGAAGAGCATCTTGTTGAGAAGATACCTGGAGAGATTCTGGAATCATACAAAGGATTACAGTATTTCATCAGAACATTTGACAACGGGTTTAGCTTTCTGGATGTAGAGCCTTGCTTCATTGTGAAGATAAGGAAGATAGATTGTGGGTTTTTGTTTGTGATGGCTGACAGTACCATTGTGTTTGATTTTGTTGATGGGTGGAGGGTAGTGCTATCCAGGTGTGGAGAAAGGGTCTCGTGCTACAACGGGCTTGGGCTTGCCTCATTTAATCAAGAGATAAGAATGAAATGCATAAGGATTCTGAAGAACTGCCTCGGATGTGAATGAAATGCCTAAGGCTTGAGTTGGATATGAAGAGTTTTGATTACAATACTTGGGTGATGTTTCGGAACTTTGTATCAAAGCCAATCAATAAAAGAAGATAGATACTGCGGTGTATGGAAGATGTGGAGAACATAAAGGCTTCATATAAGATGCTGAAGTGTAAATGCGTTTACCTCAAAAGCTACTTGGAGCACATTATTATTGTGTCGAAAAGATCCTCTGACCTTCTTTTCCGTGCTCTCCAGATTCCTCAGGATACTGCATGGAATGACCCGTTACTTATGCATTGTATAGAGATGAGTGAGAGACAGAGGGCTGTGTTTGACGAAGCGGGACTGCTCTATGGGGAGACGTTATTCAAGGAGCTTGATGGGCTAATTGCAACCATTGTCAGTGACATTCGGATGATTGACGAAGAGGTGAAGAGGGTTTCCGAAAAGCCTGCCGAAGGGCTGAAGGAATTAAGAATAGCTAGAAACAAGCATATGGAAGCCTGGACATATGGAAAGCACGATCCCTGGTTGACGGAGCTTGGATTGAAGAGGGCGGTTAAGAAAGTTCTTTTAATGGACGACGAAGCAAACCATGTAATGTATGATAAGATTGGAGGGTTCGCTGAATCCTTACAGGGAGCGGGAGAGAGATTCAAGGAAGCTCTGCTCAGCCTTGTAAGGATCCAAAGGCAAAAGTATCAGAAACTCCGAGACTCTACAGATGTGGAGATAAAAGGATATGACGAGATAGATAGGTTTTTTGATACCGTTTCTGAATCACCGAAGGAGATGAAAGCGGAGGTCAATAAAGAAGAGAAATTGAAGGAAAAGGTTGACTCATCGTTTGAAACGTTTGTGGAAGGGATCAGTAAAGAGTTGATTGGAAAAGGGATAACTGTTAGAAAGAATTTGGAGGTTGTGAGGTCTTCGATATGCAAGGTGAAGAAGGGATACACGGGAGACTGGGTCACAGCATATTTAACGATTACTTCTACAGGATACGGGCATTTCTTCGATATCTCCGGACTGCTGAATGAGACTGAGGATCTCAGGAACATTGTTGAGAGACTGAATGGAGGTGTTGGTAAAAGCCTCATATCCATATTTGATGCAGGCAAGCACAAGAAGGAGCCTGGAGAAGATAGAATGGTTTTTGAAGTGAACAGCAAAGTTGGGGAGATGATTGAGACACTTTCAAGCCCGGTGATCTCTATCTATCTAAATGACAATACATATGAACTTGATAGAGAAAGAAGGCAGATCTCGGCTAGCAATAGACATCAAAATGGATTTGCTAGCTTTTTTGGAGTTAGCGAGGTGAAGATTAAGCTCTTCACACTTTCGAATGCAATAGAGATATTCCATGCATTCAAAGATAGGAATCAGCCTGAGGAAAGCATAGACGACTTTTCTGAAAGTCCTGAGAAGGTCTTAGATGAGGGAATAGGGCTTAAGGTTTTGTTGCAGGAAGAAAATCCTTGGGTGAGTGGATAGTCTTACTATTCTGGCTGTCTTGGAGACTATACAATTGGTACCGATTAAAGATAATGACTTGCTTGTATGGTATTGGATGTCTGATATGATTTGTGATTCGGCCTTGTTTGAGATTCTGCTTATAGTTTAGAATGGGTTGGACAAAGAGGCATTTCGGATTGGTTTCCGTTGGGATTTTAAGAGGAAAACCCAAAACATCAATAGAGAAATAGGATTGGATGATCCAGACGCAAGTTAAAATTAAAACAAATAAATAAAGATGTAAAGTTTAGGTCCCCACACTCAGATGGATAATGCTTTGTTGTCTGACAAAAACCTTAAAAAGCCCTCCAAGCCGGCTTATTATGGAACAGCGGGGTATAGGTCAAAAACTTCCGACTTGAAGAACATATTGTGTAGGGCATCTCTCATAGCTTATCTACGGTCTACGACATTTGCGGGAAAGATTGTCGGGGTGATGATCACTGCAAGCCACAATCCTATTGAATACAATGGAATTAAGATCATTGATCACAATGGAGACATGCTGGACGAGGTATGGGAAGAATACAGTGACAAGGTTGTGAACTGTGATGACGAGAAGCTTCCTAGAGAGATGAAAAAGATCCTAAGATCTTGTAGCAACCAAAGTGAGCTGGGAGAGGGTGTGAGGGGGCATGTGGTTCTCGGAAGAGACGCCAGAGACAGTGGAGAAGAACTATGTAATAATATCAAGTCTGTGTTGAGTAAATTGAATTGTGTGGTAGATGATTATGGAGTGGTGACTACGCCTGAGCTCCATTTTCTTGTAAGAAAGTGCAATGTAGAGAACAAGGTTGTTGATAAGGAAGAATACTTAAAGAACATTGCTCGGAACTTCACCAAACTACTTTCCCTGACAAAAGGGAATCTCAAGATGATGATAGATACTGCAAATGGGGTAGCAGGGATGAAAATTAAGAACCTGGACGAAATGCTTGAAGGTAAGCTGAACTGTGAGATTCTGAATGATCCTAAAGGCATTCTGAATTTGGACTGTGGTGCAGACTTTGTCAAGACAAAGAAAAGGGCACCAAAGCTGGAAGTATTTGATTCCGGCAGGTTTTCTCGCCCACCAAATGGAATCTGTGCTTCTTTTGATGGAGATGTAGACAGGCTCATATTCTTTACAGGTCCAGGGGACACGGAGATATTTGACGGGGACTCCCAAGCAGTCTTTCTGGGCCTTTACATAAGATCTCTTCTTGAGAAGATTGGGTCTAAACTTAGTATTGGTGTGGTACTTTCGTACTATTCAAACAACGCAGCTGTTGATGCTCTTCCCTCTTCCTCATTCAAAGTCGTGATGGCTCAGACTGGAGTCAAGAACTTTGTGAGTCCAGCAAGGAAGTTTGATGTCGGAATATATTTTGAGCCCAATGGACACGGAAGTGTGTGCTTTTCACAGGCCTGCATAGATGAGATCGAAAGGGGGAACAGTGAACATCATATGATCCTTAAGTGCTTGGCCAACCTATTTGATCCATGCATTGGAGATGCGCTTGCTAACTTCATGGTTTTCCGGGCACTCATGACCAATCCAAATGACCTTAAGAAGTTCAGAGAGAATCCGAGTAGGCTCCTCACAGTTAAGATAGTAGACAAGAATAGCATTAAGGTTGACCAAAAGAACCAAGTTATTGAGCCAAAAGAGCTTCAGGATAGGATCGATGTGGAAGCATTGAGTCTTGGGGGAAGGTCTTTTGTCAGACCCTCTGGAACAGAAGATGTCGTGAGGGTTTATGCTGAATGCTCGACAGAGGCAGATGCAGATCTTCTTTGCCTTAAAGTTGCACAGCATGTTTATGACATGTGCAGCGGTGTTGGAGACCATCCAGAGATTGATTACACAAATAAATGAGGTCCCTACTATATGTTGTTAGCTGGATGCAGTAACTGACTTTCTTTTCCTATGCTCTTCTCTGTGGAGTATTGGAGACATCGATAAGAAGCTCAATATTTCTCATTTGATATTTTTTATTCTTGTCTTTTCTTGGAACCATAGCACTATCGACTAAGAATGGGGCAATGTCTCATAAAGAGTTTGAGTTGGAAGCCCTTTAGAGACTATGAAAAGTGAAGTCTCCCAAGCATGGGCATATCCAATAGACATTATAGAGTATTTTGGAATGCTTCCAGACCACTCGAAAGCACAGCTATATGGGGCACCCATATTTGCAGTATCTTTTCTTAAGATTTTTGACGAGAAAACAACGAGGTTTATATTTGACCTGCTACTGATGTCGCACTCCATAAGCTCCTTGAGAGATATAGAGGGGATTAAGGAAACCTTGAGAACGCTGCTGAAGATCCAGATGATCGAAAAGAAAGGAGACAATATCTATTTGGATGCGAGTTTCAGAAGATCGCTAATGGAAGGGTTTTGCATACTCAAGATGGAGAAGCATTACAAAAGCACTGGAAAGGGGTTAGAAATTGACGAGAACGAAAGCAATGGGAAGTTTGAGGCCATTCTGAGGTCTATTGTCAACAGGGAGTACAGGATCCAAGCGTTTGGAATCGGGGAGGTTCTTATGTTTGGGGGTCTTCTTAGAAAAGACAGAAACATAACGAATAGAGGATTTGAGTTTCTTCTGAAGACAAAAAAGGAGCAGCTATGGTGCCTTGTGCTCTTATCTTTGAAGTACTTCCTTAGGTCGGTTGAGGAGGAGATTTATGCGCTTGAGGCACTGTTTGAATTGAGCACGAAGACTATTGAAACTGCACACCACCAGGATGGTCGGATGGATGGAAGACTACTGAAGTATCTTGAGGCGCTAGGAATTCTGAGGGTCTGTGGAGAAAGACTTGCCATTGGAAGATCCTTTGTACAGCTATTTGAGGCATCTGAGCGTAACAGAAGGGAGTTTATAATAGTTGAAACCAACAATAAGATATATGCATACACAAACTCTGAATATGAGAAGTCTGTAATCCACCTGTTTTGTAATGTGTCTGTTAGCCTTCCTAATCTTATAAAGGGAAGTATAACAGAAGAGAGTGTGAATGTTGCGTTTGACAAAGGAATAACTGGGAAGCAGATAATACATTTCTTGGAAGCAAGTGTCAAACCAGGGAGCCTACCACCTGCAATTACCAGTCAGATAATGATATGGGAATCTAAAAGGAACAGGATATTTATGGTGCCTGGGTATATTTACTCGAACTTCTTGAACCTGTCAGACTATCAAAGAGTATTAGAGTTTTGCACCGAAAGAAGTTATTTGATAGAGTCGGATGTTGGCAAAAGGATGATAGTTGTAAAGTTAGAAGGGCATGAGCTTGTTAGAGAATTCATAAAAACTATCCTCTAGGTTAACTTCCAGGTATTGCAGGGATATAGAAGCAGATTGGTTTAATTAAAGAACGGAATCATTGGTTAATGGCATCTATGAACTCCTTTACATCGAATGACACCTTACATCCTGCACTTGCAAGGATTATCGCTTCTCTATAAGGGGCTTTATCACTTACATAAAAGACACCTCTGCCTCCTAGGAGAGGGCGATACTTTTTTTCTAGATCCTTGGAATCAATAACCAAGGATCTTGTTTCGTGTGTTCCGGTGTTTGTTTCAATCTCAAAGTGGTTCTGTTTCTTGGAGATGTTCAGGATTTCCTCTTCCCTCACTTCGATCCCCATGTTCTTGGATTGTCTTTCCACTAAACCAACAAGCTCCTCGGGGCTTTGAATTCCTTTGACACCCACGACTTTTTCGGATCCAGAAAAGTCTGTCATTGATTTTTTGCATGCTTTGATTATGATTGGAGACAAATTGGCTGTATGAGCGTATATTCCACACATATAAGCACCTGGTCCTTGGCCTAGAATTACAACATTTCTCATTCTTCAGGGGGTTGAGAATTTACAAATGATCTTGCCTTGACACCTAGAACAGGGGATACACCTGGGCTGTCTGATGGAAATATCTTCAATTACAATGATAGATTTGTTTTGATCTCCAAATGGGGAAATTCCCGATGAATAGATATTGTGTTTATCGATACAGAGCACCCCGATGTTCGACAGCATAGACGACATAAGGCTATCTGATATACTGTTTGGAAGCGACATAGATGCAAGCCATTGCAGCAAAGTCTCTAAGAAAAAGGAAGAGGAGAAGAGCATGTGGAAGAAGAATGTTCGGCACTACAAGATTCTCTCTGTTGACCAAATATCTGCATTGGAAGACTTTTTCATTAGTAAGCAGCTGCCTATAACAAAAACAAATATAAAGCATGCATCAAAGGCTCTCAAGATCCCATACCAGAGATCTGTAAACTATCTTTACAATAAGTACAAGAAAGCCCAGGAGAATGCCGAAGACTTCTACCACAGATGCATCCACGAGTTTGGATTAATAATGCAAAATGTAGAAAAATGCTGGGAGATGTATCTTAAGGGGTGCCAAGCATACAACTCCACCCCGGACAGTAGAAATTAAAGAGAAATGATGTTTGTATATGGTTTCTAAGGGAGGCTTTGGAGGCCTGAGGGAAAAATTTTCCTGTGAAAGGAGGGCAATTTTCATCTCCCTAAAAGATGAAAGATGTCTCAGAGATCATGAAGAAGCAGGCAACCCTTAACATAGGGACCATTGGGCATGTTGCACATGGGAAGTCCACCATTGTAAAGGCAATAAGTGGAATAAGCACAATAAAGTTCAAGGCAGAGCTTGAGCGTAACATCACCATAAAGCTAGGATATGCTAATGCCAAGATATACAAGTGTGACTCAAAGTGCATCAGACCCAATTGTTACCAGTCGTTTGGAAGTTCAAATCCAGATCAACTTCCATGCAAAAAGTGTGGAGGCACCTTGAAGCTTGTCAGACATGTGTCCTTTGTAGATTGCCCAGGGCACGATGTTCTGATGGCTACAATGCTGAATGGAACAGCAATTATGGATTCTGTACTGCTCCTGATAGCAGCTAATGAACCTTGCCCGCAGCCCCAAACTACTGAGCACTTGTTTGCTGTGGAGATAATGGACCTTAAAAAGGTTCTGGTTGTGCAGAATAAGATTGATCTTGTTTCCAGGGAACAGGCCTTAGAGCAGTATGATCAAATCCAGAAATTCCTGAGGACATCGAATGTTTCTGGACCTGTTATTCCAACAGCAGCTCAGGTGGGGGTGAACATCCCTGCCC
The DNA here is from genome assembly GCF_000280035.1 of Encephalitozoon romaleae SJ-2008. NCBI lineage: Eukaryota > Fungi > Microsporidia > Unikaryonidae > Encephalitozoon > Encephalitozoon romaleae. Next base: position 48,928 of record NC_024896.1, read on the forward strand.
TTCTGGATTTCATTGTTAACTACATTCCACAGCCTGCCAGGGATTCTACAGCACACCCAAAGATGGTTGTCATTAGAAGCTTTGATGTTAACAGGCCAGGGACCAAGGTGGGCGATATGTCTGGAGGGGTTATTGGAGGAAGTCTTGTTACCGGAATGCTAAGGGTTGGGGACAGGATTGAGATAAGGCCTGGGCTTGTGATGAAGAGGAATAACAGATTTGTATGCCGGCCTTTTGTTTCTGAGATTGTTTCCTTGAAGGCAGAAAGCACAGACCTTGAGGAAGCCTATCCTGGAGGACTGATAGGCGTCGGTACAACGATGGATCCCTCGTTTTGTAAGGCAGACAAGCTGGTTGGCCAGGTCATGGGAAAGCTAGGATTTCTCCCATCGATATTTCACAAGATAACTGTCGAATACAGTCTCTTTCCAAAAACAACAGTCCAAGGGAGTTTCAAGCTGAAAGAAGGTGAGCACGTGCTATTGAACATAGGAAGTACAACAACCGGGAGTGTGATAGGAGGCATAGGGGAGACCAGAGGTGAGTTTGATCTTGTGAAACCTGCATGTTGTGAAATTGGAGAAAGAATAGCCATATCAAGAAAAATCAACAACCATTGGAGGTTGATAGGACATGGAGAAATCAAGGACGGTGTGTGTGTTGAACCAGAATATACTAGATAGATAGGAGATATTGAAAATATGGGCAGAATAAAAGAAGCCGTCTGAAATAAAGAAGAGTGGTTTTCAAAAGCTTTTAATTAGGTAACAGATTATCATCTCTGGAGACATATTCTATCCTCTGACCTATCGAATGCAATTATTCCCTTGCTCAGCAGCCCATAAACTATTCTTAGAAGTACTGTTCTGTCCACGCCTAGAATCTTTCCTAATTTGTCCAGCTCAATTGATTCTTCATGAATAAGATGCTGACAAACAATCTTGTTGTATGAATCAGGTATATTTCCAATTTCATCAAGTACAAGCATCTTTTCCATGCTGTTGAGATACTCTCTGGTTTCCTTGACATATCCAAGAGAACTAACAACCTCCTCATCTCCAGGGCCTTCTTCTCTTAGAAATGCAAATATCCTATTGATGAGATTGGAGTGTAACCTTCCATACTCCATGTCATTAAACATCTTCCGAAGCTCATCAAGTCTATGCCTTAGATCGCTTATCTCATGACAGCTGTACTTCCACGTCTCTTCGTACTTCTGCTTCATGTTTGCTAGTTCCACTTCCAAAATATCACATTCTCTTTCGTATTCGTCATAAAGTGCTATCTCCTCCTGCTTCTTTCTTAGCTCGTCCAACTCTGATGAGATAATCAGGCCATATCTATTATACTCTATGCTCAGGTTGTTCAGAACATCTAGCAGAGCCATGTGATCGTCAAGCATTCTCTCTTCTATCGTCGGGAACTCCATTTCTCTATACAACTCGTTCAGATCCTCCAGAGACCTTGGTGACATTGTTTTGGGAACCTCTAGTCCTGATGCTATTTCCAATGAAGGGAATCTCCTCGGACTTGGAACGGTTATCAGAGCTTCCTTTACTATGTCTTCTGGGTTATGCATCGAGGGGATTAATTACGCTGGGATTGTTCTGTTGGCTTAAGCAAAAAATCCTGCACTCCCATGCCTTCCGGTTATGAAGACAGTGGATTCCCACAGGACGACGAGGCTTTCATGAGATATAGGGAGAAAAGAATCAAAGAGCTACATGGGAGGATAGAGGACATTACGGCTGAAAAGGAGCTGATTGAGAAGACTAAGTCTTTGAAGATGATAGTTCATTTCTACAAACCGGAGTTTAATCGGTGCAAAATAATGGATAGGAGACTGGAGGAGATAAGAGACTACTTTCCAGGGATCCAATTCTATAGAGTAAATGCTGAGATGTGTCCTGTTGTGACAAAGAAGCTTGAGATAAGAGTGCTACCTTTTCTAGGCTTTTTTAAGGATGGATACTTTGTGGACCAGGTTGTCGGGTTTGAAAAGCTTGGAGATGATGTAGAGCTGGAGGCTCTTAAGGAAAGGATTCTGGGGAGTAATATATTTAAGCCTATCTCCAGTATATAATAAACATAACAGTCACTTAAAGCCCTTTTTTGTAGAAGAGTACAAAGAAACTATCCCTACCAAGATGATTTCTTCTCACAATGGGAAAGAGACCAGGTGCAGTAGGGATTCCGAAGGAATAAGGGATGCTATGTATGAATGCTTTGAAGGACCTTATGATCCAAGCAGAAGATACATCATATGTATCCAAGGCCCTACATCGACTGGAAAGACAACATTTGCCAGAAGACTCCATGGATTGCTAAGTAGGGGCGGGATAAGCGCCTATGCCCTTGGATTAGATTCTTACTACTTTAAGCCTCTGAATCCGGATCTTGACGAAGAGGACTATGATTTTGACAATCCAGGGGCACTTGATTGGAGAAACATCTTTGATGTTCTGAAGGCATTAAGAGACAGGGAGCCGTTTATTGAGCACAACGTTTACTCTGCATCTTCTTATGGAGAGGTCTCCGTGGTAAGAGAACCAAACACGATGCCAAATGTGATAATAATTGACGGAGTACAGGCGTTTAACACCATTAACAGTAAGATTTTCAATATCAAGGAATTTGATCCGTATGACACTGAAAAGGCCATCAGCAACGAATTTGTGGATAACTTTCTTAGAATGGATGACTTCAAGATACTCAAGATCCTTATGACCAACTGTGCATCACGGATTCTTTCAGTGAAACTCAGAAGGGATGAGTTGATAGGGAGAAGGAGAGATGCAATAGTTAAAAGGTTTTATTCGAAGACATTCCCAAGCACCTTAAGGTGGATATATTCACCTGTATACAGTAATTTCATCAAGATTATACATGGGAACTTCAATCATGAGAAGGTTGAATTGCTAATGAACGAGTTGAGCCTGTATTTCTTTGGGATGAAGATAGTGGTAGACGAATCTAAAGAGATGGACCTGAGCAGTGAATTTAGAGTTGAGTGTACGGGCGAATGTGAATACGGAGGAAAGGCTTGCATTGTCTTGGATGACAAGATTGCAGTTCCGCAATGGATGGGAAGGTCTTGAGTCAGAAGAACAAGTCTTCATAGAAGTAGAAAAAAAGAGAGATTCCGCTCAGGATCAGATAACTTATTGACCAGAAGATAAAATGGCTCTTCTTGTGGACTGCCATGAAGCTGAACATGTAGAATCCATGGAATGCAACAAATGCCAAGTTTGCAAAGCTCTTGATTTCAAACTCCATATCGAATAACGGCTTCAGGCCGAGGATTATGCATACCAGGCTCAGCCCGTAGAGTACTGCTACCATTAAAACCTTTGTAAATCCCCAGTGAATTCCTCTTTGGTGATTATCATTGTAGTCTTCTGCTTGCATTTGTTTCCAGTACTGAGGAGTGTTTTATAGTTTCTTGAAACCTGAAACAGAAGCTGTGTTCTGAAAGATACGAATGCGGGATGGCCATTAACTTTAATTGTAATGAATTTGGCGGTTTTTTGGAATTCAAAGTATAAAAGTATTCGTCAGCCCTTAGACATCATAAATGAAAAGAGGAGTACTAAAGTTTGTAGCCTCTCCGATGAACGGTGGGAAGACAACTAACATGTTGCTGAGGGCAAAGAGAGCCAGCGTCCTAGGGTGGAAGGTGCTTCTGGCAAAGCCTCAGATTGATACCAGACACAGCAGCACCATAATAAAGTCACGATGCGGTGCCGAAATGGAGTGTAATCTATGTATTGATCCTCAGTTCAACTTTATGAAGGACATTTCATATAAGGATGTAGATATCCTGTTTGTAGATGAAGCACAGTTTCTGAGCACCCGGCAGATAGAAGAGCTAAGGGAAGTTGTAGATGTCCACAAGGTCTCGATATGGTGCTATGGCCTTCTCACGGATTTCAAGAAGAATCTGTTTGAAGGGTCAAGAAGGTTGGTTGAGCTATGTGACAAGATGTATGAGCTTGATGTTCTGTGCTGTTTTTGCTCTGAGAGCGGAAGATTCCACCTGAAGTATACCGACGGGAAGGCTAGTCTGTCTGGGCCTTCAATCGAAGTCACTACTCCTGAGAATGATAAGTTTGTTTCTGTGTGCCATATGTGTTGGACAGAAAAGACATCATCATCGGAGGGAGGATGTCCCACGCTTTTCTGCGGTGAAGGTGTTCCAGTGGATAAGGCCCTGGAGATAAATGGATAAATACCATATGTTTCATATTCGATTTCAAATCCCCTTCCATTGAATGAATTACAAACATTACACCCTGAACAATGAAGAAGATCGTTGCATATGGAGTTACTCATTTCATCTTACTTGCTATATACACCACAAAGGCAAGCCACGGAAGTCTAACCATGTACAACATTCTTACAACCACGACACGTAACAGCACTGTGCACATTCTTCATGCCACGTTTCTGATCTTTCTTATGTGCACCCTGACAGGACGGATAATAGACCATGTGTTCAAGAGTCTCAGATCAGAAGAAATAAGCAACTTCAACGAATCTTTGCTTTACTTCTTGACCGACTTCCTTCTTGTTGTGTCTACGTTTGATAATGACATTAGCTTCAAGAATGGGCTTTTCTTTGCCATGCTTCTGTGTGTGAAGTCTCTTAGCTGGCTACTAGGCACAAGGATAAAAAGAGATGTTTACTCTTCCTTGTATAGCCTTGCGTATGGGATATCCCTGTTTTCAGGGCTCATGGCATTCTTATTTACTCTCTCCTGCATATCCTCCATCGATGGGCAGATTCTCTTTCTTTTTGAGTACACTCTGCTTGTGATAGCCTCTATAAAGAATATCTGCATCATGAATCTAATTCTGTCTGATGATGACGACAAGAGGTCTCTGCACAACTTCTACATCGATATAGCATACATGAGCATCACACTCCTTGTTTATATAGTATTCATAGGAATCACGTCTTTCAGCTACAGGCTCCCTCTGAATCTCTTCCGATCTGCATTGACAATATTGGATGCTTTGGTTGCAAAGATCAAGGTGTTCCTTAGCTACCTCAAGCTATGTAAGGACCTCGAGAAATGTGTTGAGGGGTCTGGAGATGGCTTTTGCGCGATATGCAGGGACGACATGGAGATAGGAAAGAAACTGGCATGTGGACACTGCTTTCACATAGAATGCCTCAAGATGTGGTGTGAACGGCAGCAGACATGCCCGATATGTAAGTCTACACTTGCTTTTGATGTGAGGAAAGAGAGCTTTGTTGTAGGAAGTGAGTATATATCTGGGATTCCAGTGACTATTGATAGCTAGAAAATAACAATAAAAGGTTTATTCTTCAGCACTGAAGGCTTCCCCTGTATCCTTTGGTTGTGCAGCAGCCCTTTCTATGGTTTCACTGCCTATTTTAACAAGGTTTATTCCGGTACGAGACCCTGGAGAGGCGGATGCAAGGTATTTATGTCTGACTATGACACCATTTCTCTCTCCTTGGATATTAATTATTGCTTCCTTTACTCCGGAAGACAACCGGTACAGCCCCGCCTTCTTTGCTGCGGAATAGGGAAACTTTGATGGATACACACGCCTTTCTCCAAGTGCATTTGAGACCTCTTCTCCTTCATCGTTGACCTCAATGAAGTTTATTTTTGTGGTGTAATAATAGGATGCCTTCTTATTCATCACCCTGATCTTGTCACTCAGATCTATATGTCTCCTGCCCTCTTGGAAGACATCTTTATACTTCTCCAGAATTTCCTTCCATTTGCCATGTCCTAGTTCTTTGATTCCTCTAAGCAATGCCTCCTCCTCTTCGAGGCTCCAAGGCTTGGGTTTTCTTCTTGGATTCTTAGTATAGCTCCTGACAACGACATTTTCTCTTACATGTTTCTTTTTTGGAACCTTGCTATAAATATGCAGTTTGAGCTTTGAAGATGGCCCTGTGTGTTCTGTCCTTTCCATTTTCAAGGGGTTATGGCCCTATGTACTCTTTCTCAGCAGGGGAAAGATTAATCCACATATGTGTAATGTAATATCACTTTCTACTAAATTGTTAGCAGCATATCCATCCCTGATACTTTCGATGACTGGTGTATGGGGGCGAATTAAAGCTGTCTGGGGAAGCAACTTGTCGGGAATGGTCTTGGATTATATGAAGGTGTGGCCGAGTGGTTATGGCGCTAGTCTAGAAAACTAGTGGGCTCCGCCCTCACAGGTTCGAATCCTGTCACCTTCGTTTTTGCACACATCAAAATCGATTGTAAATTACTAGTTATCGCAGACCCATGGGGTGTCAAGTATGTACCGGTAGTATGGATGTTTTTGCAAGATATGATTGCAACCATCGAATATGCATGGTTTGTTCCATGAGGCTTGTGTTTCTGTACATGCAGCCCACATGTCCCCTATGTAGAAAGCCTGCAGAAGAAATTATCTTTTCTACACTTTCATTGGGTTGTGAAAGAGCTTCCAAGCAGCTGTGGAAAGGTCGGAGGGCTGCGTCGACTGTTTTTTATGAGGGAGAATGTGTGAAGAAGATGATGGAGGATCTCTTGTCCAACAAATGTCAAAAGTGCCACAACAAATTTGGGACTTTAAAAGAGCTCAGTAAACACTATAGTTGTCATGGAGTTATTCTTTGTCTTGAATGCATCAAGAACAGAAAGGATTTTTGGAATGAAATCAAGCTTTATAGAAGCGACACGATCAAGGATCACAAGAATGGGAGTCTCCAAGAAGAAGGATTTGATGGCCATGTGCTATGCGTTCACTGCAAAATCTATCTATTTGATTCTGATGATGCAAAGCAGCATTGCAATCTCAAACATGAGCTATGCCATGTTTGTGACATGATGGGAACGAAATATCAATATTACAGTGGCTTCAAAGATCTGGAGGCACATTATAGAAATGCTCATTACTGCTGTACTTTCCAGACTTGTCAGGTAAACAAATGCTATGTGTTTCCGTACCAAACTGAACTCTTTGAGCACTTGAACAGGTTTCACAAAGTCTGTACTAAGCTATCGGAGATTCCAAGATATGGGAAATGCAACATTCCCGTGATGGATCCATTTAAGAAGAAAAAAACATTGGCTAGAGTAAGTGTTATGGATCCAAGTGGAGGAGAGGTTAGGGTTTCCTCATTCGTTAAGGCTAGTATTCCTCAAAGCAAGGCTTTACCAAGCACTGGGACAGAGATTCCAAAATACCTTGATAAAAACATTCTTGAGGAGGAGAAGAAGAGACAAAACAGACGCAAGGCTGTCATAAATCGTATGTGTAAGGCAGAAGCTGACGGGGTTGAAGAGATTATAAACGAATTTTTAGAAGGTTTTATGGATGTGATGGAAGCCTTCAATAAAATATCCGAGATGGTTGGAGATGCAATAACTCTCAAGTTGTTTGAAACCATTCACTTTGGAGCTAAGCAAGGAACAATAGAAAATAATATAAGGGCTTTGAGAAAGAAAGTTATGTTTCCAAAGTTTATTCCATCTAAGCCTGTAATATATGGAGAACCTGAGGAGAGAAGGAGCCCTGGTTTTACAGTCATAGACTTGCACAAGAAGAAACAATAAACACGAAGTAAAGGTATTTTTACTTCTTTATTATCTTCTTAGACACATAGAATTCCTTTGTTTTTTTGTTGATGTACAATAAGGTAACAAATACTGTGCCTATCTTGAGCAGAACTACCCCGTTGATAAGCTTGAATATGCTATTGTATAGAATCATATACTCTACCTCGTCCCAATCGTCCAAATTTTGCAGGTCAAAGTTGTTCTTTGAGGCATACAGCAAATCGCTCATCTTCCTTATCAGCCATTCCATTTGATAATCTGTCCCTGAAACAATCTCCGGGATCCATGGGCGCCCTTCGTAAATGGCAAGCCCAAGGGCCTGTTCTCCTTGGACGTCTTTGTCCAAAGAAAAAACCATAGTGTAATATCCTGTTTCTGGTGTTGTATAGAAGAATGTAGTGGACATATCGCGCTTCACATCCTTAAAGGTCAACTTCTTTGGGTCAGGATCTGCGTTCTTGTAATCCCCGTCAGACTTGTATATGCTAAGCCCGATGCCGGGACTTGTTCCCTTTGCCTCCTTCCATGGATAGCTGGCCGATTCCTTGTGGAACAGATCAGCCTGCATCAGAACTACAGTCTGCCCATTCAATCTTAGAGCACTTTCCACTTCTTTGCTCTTGTCCAAATAGAACAAAGTTCTTGAGAAAACATGTCCTAGAAACAAGAAAAACATTCCTGAAGGGTGTCGCCTCAGCAAAATATATTTGCTTGGGCTGGCAAACAAATGTTGAATAAACCTAATTTATTCGCAGAGAATCTCGTCTAGAGCATCAGTGATTTCCTCCAGCCATCACAAAGTCCATCGAGATTCCTTTCTGCCCACTCGACAGATGTAAAGACATCAACAGCCTTCTTATTTATCTCATGTCTTTCACTCCTTTCTTCCATGGGCATCATGATGGCTTTCTGTATTCCATCAGCAATCTCCTCAGTATTCCACGAGTTTATTTCCAATGCAGCAGATAAAGTTGTGGATGCTCCTGCACTCTCGCTCAGAAGGAGCACCCCTTTGTTTTCGTCTTGGCATGAAACATACTCCAGAGCGACAAGATTCATTCCATCTATCAGCGATGTCACAAGGAGGACATCACTTGCTGCATACAACGCACACAGCTCGTCAAACTCCACACTTCTGTTTAGAAAGTGTATATGTGTTGCTTCAATAGGCCCAATCTTACTGTTTACTTCGGATGCAAGTTCGTTCAGCTTGTTAGTGTATGAAGAGTACTCCTTAACGTTTGTTCTGCTGGGAACACCAACCTGAAGAAACACAACCTTTCCAACAAACTCCGGATACTTTTCAAGGAACCTGTGGAACCCCTTGAAACGATGAGGCATTCCTTTTATGTAATCAGTCCTGTCCACACCTAGAAGTATCTTTTTTCCCTTGAACATCTGCTTGATCTCCTTTATCCTTTCCACAGTCTTCTTTTCTTTGAGTATTTTTCGGAACATTTCAGGATCAATTCCTATGGGAATTGCATCCAGCTTAGTCTTCACCTCTATGTGGTTGGCTATACATGTGTCGTGGAAGTTGATGGCGTAGTCGAATGAATGGAATGCAACAAGGTCGCTGTGTGCCATCCCACTTACTATCTCTTTTCTGCATGCAAGGGTTTCCATTATCTCTGCCGGTGGAAATGGAGTATGTAAGAAGAACATCACTTTGAAGTCCTTCTTGGATTTTTTCTTTAGCATTTCCGGAAGCATCATCAGATGGTAGTCGTGAACCCAAACAATGTCTCCATCCTCTAAAGCCTCGCATACCTTATCACAAAAGATCCTATTGTATTCCACATATGCGTTGTAGTTCTTGATGGTAAATGCAACATCGTCCTTGAATGAATGGATTATTGGCCAGAGAATGGCATTACAGAATCCATCGTAGCAATCGCTGTTTAGTTCTGGATCGATAAACACAGGGATTGAATGGAACTTTTCCCAGCAGTCCTTTCTTATTATATCCTTCTCCTCTTCATTCAGCTCGACACCACTTATGTTGCCAAGCCATTTGAACCTGATTCTGTCGTTTATGCTCTTCAGCCCAGTTACCAGGCCCCCGCTTGTCCTTGTGTATTCAAACCCATTCTTCCCCTTCTTTATTGTTAGTGGTAGACGATTGCTGATGACCAAAAGCTTCATGAAGAAATGATAGAGTTGGTATTTATTTGAGGTAGGGATAATGAAGTCTCAAACAACTCTATGTGACCAGTGGGAAGAATTTATAAAACCAATAGAAAGTTGGATGCTTAGAAGCATGTAGCAAAGGAATGAGGCATAAAGTTTAATCATCCTTAGTTCAGAAAGGCCTGAATCTCCCAAGATAATGGCCCACGCCTATGAATGCACGGTCAAACCCAGCAACATATGTAAGGAGAAGCACTCCCAAGTTCGATATGACAAAGGTAAGATAGAAAAAGGTGTTCAGCATATCCATTCCAATAAATGCTGTAAATGAGCAACATATGTGACTGGCCAGTCCAAGAATAAGCAAGCTGGTTGTCCTGTCGTTCAAGGACTTGAATATATATGCACTGAGGAAGTCGATGAACAGGATTAATGTCATATAAGTAAATCCACGTTGTGCCTTCATCACCCTGTACTTCATCCGATCATTCTTACATATCTTTGCTGTTGACCGCATAGTCTCCAACATAAACCCAATGATTGTTGTGGAGAACGAGAACAGAAAGCAGAACACACCCTTGGCATCCGACACACGAAGGAAAGAAGACCTGGCAAGGTAGTTTACTCCTGTTGGTATGATCCTGCTTTCAGAAACGGCCACAAGCAGTAGGAAGGAGATGTACATAACTATTTGGCCTGCGAATAAATGTCCAAGCTGCATCATCGGGGTAACTAGAATATCTCTTGATTACCTTGCGAACAGCTCTAAAAAAGGCTTAAGACAAGTTTTACAGTCTGCTTTTATTTACAATCAGTTGCAATCCACAGGACCAAATTCAACACCAAAGAGACCGTGCTTGATGAGCTCTTTGAGCTTGTGCCCTCGAACCTTTCTAAGACGGAGACCTCTGTGCCTTCCGTTTTCTCTGACAATAACCCTGTAGAATTCACAATCACCAATCAGTACAAAGATCTCGCACTTGCTGTTGATGTACATGCAAACCTTCTGGCAGACATCACGCTCAATTCGCTTCTTGAGCTTGTAGACCTTGCTTGGGCATCTAAGGCATTTTGGGAGAACCTCGGGAACACATTTGTCATTCTTTCCTCTGATCTCTCCATTCCTAGACAGGACAAACTTCTCGAACTTATCCTTGGAGTCCTTAGAGCAAACTCTGACAACAACCTCTCCTCTTCTTCGATACTTCTCAACATCGAATGTGAATGTCTTCTGACTCTTCACAACCTCAACTTTCTTTGGGGATCTACGATGCCTTGATCCACATGCCTTCTTGCATACCCTTGGGAAGACTTTGCATCTCTTGTCCTTGCACACCTCATCACTGCTGCTAGAATCGCAGGGCTCGCATGGAATACACTCTCTCTTTGGAGAAGGGTTGACAACAATCTTCTTGCAAGTGGTGGTCTCTCCTCCAATATATATCTTCTCGCATGGGACAGACCCATTGTTCTCGATATATATCTTCTCGCATGGAGCAGGGGCAGAAGGCCTAATCTCGGATCCTGGGCAGGTGCAGGTCTCAACACAAAGGACGTACTTTGCTGTGTTTGTGTGTGGGTCAAGAGGAGCAAGAGTCCCGTTACTGTAGAGAACCATGGGATTCTGACGAAGATCGTGGTCGTTCCAGTAGAGTACATATGCTTTCTCGATGTTCATTGCCTTGAGGTATCTGATTGCTTCGTTGATGTTGCTTCCGTTCAGGGCAAATGCCATGCACTTGGCATCCAGCACAGCATTGTAAGGCTTAAGCTCCTGTTCACAGTTAAGGTGAAGGGCCTTGGTCTTAAGAGCGTTGATAGCACCAAATGCAATTGCCAACAATCCCAAAAGCTTCATTGATACTGCCCTTGCTCCACAAATATATGCATTAAAATAACAAAGAATAGTCTTTTGTCACATTCTTTTTTCCTTTTTGGGAGTGCCATGATCTCTGATGCCAAAGACGTAATTAGACAGAGCATATCATTTCCTCTAATATCAAATTAATGAGCCAAGATGACCCTGAGGACCTTATTGTCTTTCCTATATAAAGCCGGCTTCCAAGACACAGAACTAGAAACATGATTTCCAGAAATAGAGAAGTAATATCCGAGATACTTTATCAGAAATATCTTGAAGGATGGATGTTGGATGGCGTTTAATTTAGCCTTAAAGATCAAGAGCTTGGTAGAAGCTTAAATTAATTTATTGATTTAAGGTGAATTTATCTATTAATCATAGTCAAAAATTGCTTGGTATACATATCTTTTACTCCACCTAAACTTAAGGTTCATGGACATTTTTGGAGGGAAAATGGACAAGGATCCATGGCCGATAGAGACAACCAGTATTGACACAAACGACTGTACAGAAGGCTATCCGGACAAGTGTCAGTGTCTTTTGGCCAAAAAGGCTTCCAAGCCTAGAAATGTTTGTACATGTTTTAAAAGTAATAAGAAGCTGTTCCAAGGGAATGTCATACCCCATATCTCCACACAATCAATCAATAAAGAGCAAAATCCTTTTGAAAGAAGGCTGAAAGGCCACGATTCTAAGGTGCTTTCTAACTCTATCCAAACACACTTCTCGTCAGCTAGAGGGTCTCATACCAATAAAAAATACCAGCTTTACAAGACAGAAATGTGTAGAAGCCATACAGAGATAGGCTATTGCAAGTATGGTGATAAGTGCCAGTTTGCACATAGCAAGGCTGAGCTTAGATATGTTCAGAGGCATCCAAAATACAAGACAGAGACATGTAAGACTTTCTGGGAAGAAGGAAGCTGCCCTTATGGAAAAAGATGCTGTTTCATCCATATTCCAAACACCGACATAGGCAATCTCCCGGTTCATAACCACCAGAAAGACAACAAGAGAAGTTATAGGGATTATGAACTGGTATTGGGAGAGATAGATGAACACTCGGACGATAGGCTTATTTGCAGTAAAATTGATGGGCCCGTCCTACTAGTGGAGAAAGACCTTAACCAGACCGATGAAGAGGTGGGAAGGAACGCGGGAGAAAGGTTTGATAAGTCTCGGAATGTATTCTCTGGTGAAATTCATATCTTTAATCATTCTTTCTATAAATCTTCCAGGCAATCCTTTGAACCTATTATTGAGGACGAGTTTAATGGGGAGGTCATGCTTCGAAGGCCTTTCTGGGAATCCAACTATTCCAAAATATGGTTGGATTCGGAGGCATCACTGTTCTACTTGGAAGGCCCTTGTAGAAAGCAATCCAGGGGTGGGGTCTTTGCGCCCGGAGGATATGTATATAAGCCTTTCAACAAAAAGGTATCTGATTTTGTACTTGGATACTTAGGAATGTAAATAAATCTTTGTGAATTTATTCTGTCTCTGGGACACATTAAAACCAAAAGAATTGGAATCCCAATGGAAATAGTAAAGTTCAATCCAGACACTAAAGGTATAGAAAGAAGGAGAGGCATAAAGACTTTTGGAGACACGAGCAGAATAAGAGTCGTTAAAAGTACAGCTGCACCAAAATTTAATCTGTATACAACAGAAATAGGCATTGAGTATGAAGAGGAGGAGAAGCAACACACCCCATACAGGCCTTCCTTGGAGGAGCCAACTACGTCAAATGCCTATGTCCCTCCAACAATCAAACGCCCGGAAACATGTAGCGTTAAGCTTTCAAACCTTCCTCTGGACATGACAAGGGATAGGCTATACTCTATCATTAAGTCACATACAAGTGTCTTCTTCATGAGTCCCAATCTTGTCATGAACAGAGAGACAGGAGTGTTCAGAGGGTTTGCATTTGTGACTTTGGAGTCCAAGGACGATGCTATAAGGTTCATCAAAGATCTCCGAGGTGTTGCAATAGATAGTCTAGGATTATCTGCTGAAATGGCTAGATAGCCAGACCTTGTACTCCTCTGCCTAAACAACAATTATCGGAAAGGGGTCGGCCTTACTAAACACCACCACTCTTCTGCTAATCGATATATATCCTCTCAATCTGCCTGACTCGATTGCATTGCTCAAGAGGCAAACAATTTCTTTGAAGTCGATATCAGGTAAAGCCTCAGAGATCTTTTGGATGTCGAGTCTACTGTCACACCCATACTGCAGATAGGTCCTGTTCACTAGATTGTTGAAACATATAAGTGGGCAATGGGCTGAGATGATTCTGCAGAGATTATGATTTACAACTCCTTTAGACGCACTTCTGATTGCATCATCCACCTCCATATAGAAACCTCCTCGCACTACAGAGACTACCTCTGATAAGTAATCACATCCAAACCTCTTCAGATATATGTCCTTGGGGAACTTGTTGACAAGTAGAGATGAAATGAAATAAACAGGCGCCATTGTCCTTCTCCATTTCTTGTACCCAAATGCTCTTTCCAATGCCAAATAAGATTCTTTGAAGCTCTCTTGGTACATTTTAATAATTCCCTTGTAATAGTAGAACACGTAATAGTCTCTACAAACTGTCTCAGGCTCCTTTACAATCATCAGTAGGTCTTCTGCCAGCTTGAATCTTCCCGTTTCAAGGTGTATATGGAATAAGGCATTCCCAACATAGACAAAGGCTGGATTCTTCTGTTCTATTAACTTTTTATATATGTCTGCTAAAAGCTTGCTCATCCTATTAGGGTTGTATCGACCCCATGGTTCGAGAAGCTCATACACAACTCTTTTAATGATCGGACTAGTCCACCTCTCTCTCCCAACCATTCTTACAGTGCTTTTTATTAGTAACTCGTGTGCACCATAGCTCTTCTTTTCTACGGCCGCTTTTTGATGTTCAAGGAGAATGTTGAACGGATACTTGACTCCACTAAGATCGATGTTCCCTTGTTCAATGTCCATCTCTGCATTTTTACTGAACAGCCGCGAAACATACTCTCCATCCTCTGCATCTATCCTTGAGTTAATCGCTTCCACCCATCCCATTGGGGATATTCTTATCCGGCACTGGTATCCCATCTTAAAAAGCTCCAAGATCTTTGATTTACTTAGAAACTCACCACCCTGTGGATGGATCTAGAGATAAGGAAACATATGGAGAATTCTTGCGGAGACTCCAGCGTTGGTGTCCAGGCATTTGTGTCGGGTGGAAGCTACCTCTTCCTTCTCTTCAATAGAGAGGCACTCTTGGTTGGAATGACACTTCAAAGGATAGGAGCCCGTGTGTATATAAAGAATGTGGACACGACAGGATGCGAAAGAGGATATGCCAGAGAGTTCATAATGTCGATTTTAAGGGTACTATCCCCGGACCTTTCCTGCTGTTTCAGCATTCCGAAGAATGAGTATATCTTTAATGGTAGCTCTTTGAACAAGGAAAAAAAGATTAGAGGGCCTAGAGAATTGCTGGAGTACTGGATTGGGGTATTTGAGGAGATCTATGACAATGTACATGTATGGTCGAACCATCACGAGAACATATCCTATCCATTCAAGCATATGGATGAGATTGTGTATTTTGAAGACGACCCCAAGGACAGGCTGAGAAAGCACTTTGTCGGAGGCCTCGAGGAGATGTTTGCAGCATTGCTGTGCAGAACCGACTTTACCAATGGATCTCTAGTGTATGGCCGGTCATGCAAACATGGAAGTGGGTGTATGGTAGAAGCAAGTATTGGAGATGTAGATGATATGGAGAGTATGCTAAGAAAGCTAGACTTCTCGACCCATTCGAAAGCATTAGAATCCACAAAGAAGTTTATATCCAGGTTCGGATTAGCTATAGAATACTTTCCTATCAAGAGATTTGTGAAGCCTCAGGAGGACGACCAGGCCTGTATTATCCTGACTCCCATAAGAAAAATATGATTGATTCGGTTTGGAGTTTGTTGTTAGGGATGTCTTCTCGAGTAAAATGGCTGTAGCAATGTCTCTATCAGAATGCTTGATACGTGGAACCCTATTTGTCCACAAGACATGGATTTGATATATAACGTCCTTCCGTAGTCTTTCCTGAAAATGAAGATCATAGTTGCCATGGATGAACTGCCCATATGTGCATCGAGGATGGGGATCGAAGAAACAATAAGAAAGAGGATCTCTTCTCTCTTGAAGAAGATTTCCCATCCTGATAAGGCAAGCAAGATCCAGATAGAGTTTTCTGAGGATAATGAAGAAAAGCTGAGGCTTTTTGCAAAACCTCACTTCATGGTTCCTGATATGTTGGATGATGGAGAGATGTTTTTTGTAGGGACACCCGGATTCTACTCTTCTGAGGCTTTCGATGATGAAGACTGTAAGAGGATTGAAGAATCTATGAGGCATTATAGATGCTATCCTGTGTTCCAAACGAAGGGAGAATACTCAAGAATGATTGAAAGAATCCTTCGGAAGAACACCTATGAGTTTGTGCAAAAAGATCTAAACCATGCCAGCATGTTTGAAAGATACAAGGTGTATGTCACTGAATATTGTAAGAAAATAATGGAGATCTATGAAGAAGGGGATGTTGTGTGGGTGATAGACCATTCTTTACTTCTCCTTCCAGGCATGCTTGGCTCTGTTCCTACTGGAATGTCTTTCTGTGCTCCCTTTTCATTATTGTTCAAGTGCATTCCATTTTGGGAGGAACTTTTTTCATCGATTCTTTGCTGCAAATACATTGAGTTTAGTGAGAACTTGTCTGAGGGATCTTTTAACATGCTAGTTTCTCAGAAGAAGGGATTTGTTGCAGGAAATCCAGAGTATAAGGATGTAAGGGTGCCGCTAACTTGTGTAGGAAGAAGAGGAATTGATAGAGATGCCATTCTTAAGGTATCGTCTGAGGTGGAGAGATTTAAAGGGTTTGAAGGGAAAAAGGTCATTCTTGTTCCATTTGACTCCCAGACCCATCTTCTTGGGATTGAAGCCTATTTGTCTAGGTATGAGAAAGAGATTATGATTTTGTTTCTGATCACGAAGGCCTTAAACAGAGACTTTGATGAGCAAACCGAGGTTATGAGACTTCGGGAGTATCTTGAGATGAACTACAACATCCCATCAAGGGTATTTATACCTGCAAATGATGCCGAATTTGTTTCTGTGTTGAAATCTTGCGATCTATGCCATTGCTCAGAAATAACAGATGTCTGTTCGCTTCTTGGGATTCCTATTGTCCAAAGCAATCCATATGATTTCTTTGAAGTAGCAGACGAGATAAATGAGAAGCTTGAACAAGCAGGAAAAAGTACTGAAGAGAACTCTGAGGAGATGGTTGGGAAGATGGAATGGAAGAGGCGCTTTATGACGAACTTTTTGAATGCTAGTGGAATTGAGTATGACGTTGATCTTGAGCCCAAAGAGCCAAAGGTGAGGACATCGTTGTCAATGAAACAAAAAGAAAATGGGAAGGAGAATGCAAAGAAAAAGTCGAGTACCAAAAAGCGGGAGGACAGGAAGAAAGAAGCAATTCAAATTGACTTGGATAGCAAGGAGGATGAAAATGCTGCAAGGATGGTTGATGACTTCAAGAAAAGCAAGACCAGGACATTGATTATGGATTATGATGGAACACTGACAGACATTGCTGTGCATCCTTCGATGGCAGCACCAACTCAAGAAATAAAGGATCTGCTTGTAAGGCTGAATAAGGTCTGTAGAGTTATAATATCTACTGGAAGAAGCGTCGAGGACTCAGACAAGTTTTTTCCAAGGGAGATTGAGGTCTTTGCAGAGCATGGAGCATGCCGTCGGGTCAACGGGGAATGGAAGGAAGGCGTTGCCTTTCCACAGAAGGATCTTGCATGGAGGGTTGCAGAGTTCTTTCACTTGAGGACACCAGGCTCTGAGCTGGAAAAGAAAAGAACAGGCTATGCCTTCCATTTCAGGAATGCGTCTCCTCTTGTAGGAGTGAAGCAAGCAAAAGCTCTTTTCGAGCTTCTGATGAGGATTTGTAGAGACAATGTGAAGGAAGGCAATCATATAGTTGAAGTTAGAAGCAGCAAAAAGTCATGTGTCATGAAGGAAGTTGGAGAAGGATTTATTTTATGTGCGGGGGATGATGTTGCTGATGAAGAAGCATTTGATCTGTGTAATGGATACACCATTAAAGTAGGTCAACAAGATACATCTGCGGCGTACAGGGTCAAGGATCCAAAGAGTTTCAGAGTGCTCCTTTCCAAATTCCTGGAATAAATGATTCATTTTTTGCCATCTCCTCTCTCTTTCAATCATTCTGAAAACTCTTTAAGTATTTCTTCATGGCATTCACTTACTTTGAATATCTTTCTGAAAGTTCTCACTCGGTTAATCCATCCAGTTTTGGATATAAAGAGTCGTTTCTTTCCTTGGAATAACGATGTATATCCCCCAGACAAATGTATTACATCTCCCGGGCTTAAAGAGCAGTTCCATACTCCAAACTCTATTGTTCCACTTTCGTCTCCAACCAACCACACGTCGATTTTATCATTGCCTTTGGTTTTATTTGTTCCAAGATACTTGATTAGAATAAACTCTAGGCATATGTTTTTCTGATAGTCATTCAGCTCGGCTATAATATTCATCAGTTATGGGGTGCTATTCATCTTCAAGTAGAGCAATGTTGAAATATGCAAGGAAGTAAGCATGCCATGATAGTCTTGTTTAATTTCATAATATCAGTGCATTTATCCTAAATCTTCATTGTCTGGACAAACTCACTTGCATCTTTCTCATTCTTGAAGACAACACAGTAAGGTTGCTCAACACACTTATTTTCAATCATCTCTCTAACTCCAATGCACACCCCTAGCTTCTTCTTCGTGGGCCTTGTGTCATAGGTGACAAGGAAGTCAAATGCACACATCATCACCCCATCTCTAATGAAAAAGCACCTCTTCTCCTTATTCCTTGTCACATACACAAAGCCTGGCCCTATATTCTCCCATTCCCCTACAAACTTGTGCAGGTTGGCTCCTGCCTTAAACACAACCCCAGGAATCTCGTTCTGCACAGGTGTCGAACTCTTTGAAACAGGCGTCTTTAAAAACTCAGACTCCTTTGGTTGCTTCTTTTCCCCACCTAGGTCTTCAAAAATAGTTTTCTTGCTCCTGAGATCACTCAAGTCCCCCGGTTTGAATATGTTACTCACCTCCTCGTTGTCCTTGCAGTTATCCATGCACTGCTCTCTATCTTTTTTGTCCTCTCCACCTCCACCGTTCTCCTCGGTGCTGCCCTTAATTTCTTCGATGCTCATTCTCACTATGGGTCTAGAAATATTTTACAGGTTAACTGCGAACTCCGAACAGAACGTGATGAAATACTTTGTTTATTACTTCTAGCTCAAGGCACTGCTCACCTCCTCAATAATATCCGGTATATTGATCAATTTAACAAGAACAAGTATAAAGAAATCTTTGAAGAACTTCACATCATTCACATTCGTCCCAAGGATTCGAATAAAGACATCACCTATTGCTCGAACTGGCCCAGATAGATTTTCTCTGGAGCCTTTTATCAATCCTGAAGCGACCTTGATCTCACTTGAATTTTCCTTGATGATGTTTGGTATTTTAGATATCCATTCAAGAAATTTCTCGATTTGGTCGTCACTAAAGTAGTTATTAATTATCTTTCTTTCATTTGACACCCCATAAATAGAACTAGATGAGGATTCCCCTGGCTTAGTAGCAGTTCCCATTCCTATCATCCCCATAAGCATACAAGCGAGTTGTAAGGAAGCACACTTTCTCAGGATATCCATAGCACCTCTCCTTCTTCTCCAAGAATTTAACCATTTTACTGCATATTTGCCTTATAGGAAAAAGGAGGGTATCTGTGTCCCATCCATTCCTTTCAGTGGATAAGTTATAAGCATTTTTACATAATAGGACATGGCCGACAAACTTCACATGAAAATTAGAGAAACCTTTGGTTTATTTCTTTGGTAATCGCTTGGCTATTACATCAACCAACGCCATAAGGACTTCGATATCTGAAGAGCCGGTTTTAGATTCTGAGGTGCCCTCTAAAAATGATATTGCTGTTTTAATAAATCCCCTTGTTCCAGAACTTAAGCCAGGATCTTTTTCGTGGCGTTCTAGAAACCTCAGAATATCCGAATATGCTTCTCTCCCGTTTTTAATGTCTTCAAAAAACATATTGAATAGCTTTTTCACGTGATCTGCATCCATCGAAAGAAGACTTATCCTTTCATTTCCCGAGGGTGAGGACTCGCTCCCTCCTCTTTTCAAAGAAACCCCAAACTTGCCCTGTGGCCCTGGCCTAGACATTCTGTTGTCTTTATTGTTCAGATGCCTGTAAATGAACATAAGTCCGGTTGCCATGGCAAAAAAGAATATTGCCACAATCATTCCTAGCTTCCTTAGTGAAATCGAAGATCCAGATCTCCCATCAGGTGAATCCATTAGTAATCCGTTACTAAAGATCCTCTATATCACTAACACTCCTTAATGCCCTCCCCTTTAGGGCCCCTACAGGCCCTCCAATAGTCTACAAACACCGCAGAGGAAACGACTTATCAAGAATAAAGGGAATAGATAGAACGTTTTATTAGGAAGAAACCCCCTTTAACAAAGCTGCCTGAACAAACCCAGCTTCGGTTGTTTGTTCGCAATAGTCTTGAATCCCTGCAACACAGCATCCTTTGCTTCTTACCTTCCCACTTGAGCTGGCATTCTCCACACCAACAATCTTTCCCAGCTCCAGCCGACTTTCAACTGAAATAATCGGAATGTCCTTCTTCTTCGCTAAAAGTGTAACAAGTTTTGCAATCTTCGGCTCAGCATCCTTTGCGAGCATAACAAACCTCATGTTTCCGGCAAGTATTTTCTTTGTTGTCTCCCTTGCCCCTCTGCTTAGTTTACAGTACGTCCTGGACACCTTGCATACCTTGGAGAGTGCCTCCTGGAGGGTCATTTCAGATTCCATCATCGGCTCTTGCATTTCACTCATTGGAGGGTAAATTTTTTCCCCATTAACATCTCGATTGCCATTATACTAATAAATCATGGCACCATAGCATCTTGGCAACGCAGGTCTTGGCTTAAGAAGTTCTTTATCATTTTCCAGAAACCTTTCTATTTATATTTTATTGCCAAACAAACAAACCCCAAAGATGCCAATTATAGTACGCGACTGCAGTGGTATGAGCCCCGAGGAAATAAAGGCAAAGGTAAAGGAACTCGGAAGGCCTTCCCTTTTAAAATTCTCTTCAGAAAACTGTGGCCCATGTGAAGATCTGAAAGAAAAGCTTAGCCAATACAGTACAGACCTGGAAATCAACGTTTTCGAGATTTGCAGAACAAGAACAGCTTCTTATCCGTCTCTCTGGGATGAATTCGACATTACTGCATTTCCAACTGTTGTGCTTGTAGACAAGGACATGAAAGAGCTACAAGACAAGAACGGAAGTCAGGGTGCCCTAACTAGAATTGTTGGCTCAAACATCAAGAAGTTTGAAGAGCTTGTCAAGGAACACAGGCACTTGTTTGGGCAAAACACTTCTCAATAAACATTCATAGCCCTCTCCACTCTGGCCTTCTATGATATCTTCCGATGTTCTCCTTCACATTCTCTAGATATCTTTCCAGATCTTTTTTAAAGCATAGGCTAGCATCTGTGTTTGCAGGGCTGCGTGTATTGGGGGCTTCAAGAAGCTGTTGGACTCCACACAGCACATTCATGACATTTAGACTGGGCTTCCATCTGTCTCCGATGATATCAAGGCACACCTGATTGGTAGGATAAACATTCGGATGGTACACAGGATACTTGAACATTACTTGTGGGGGGTTGAATGGGTAATCATCTGGGAAATCCACATACAGTGTATAGTAAGCTCCCTTGTATACTCCGTCAGGAGGGCCTGGTATCCCACACTCCCATCTCGTAATGTTTCTTTTTGGCTTTTCTGGCAAGGGGATCGCGTAGAACTTGTACTTTCTGTTCTTTGCCAAGTTCTCTTGCTCAGCCAGGAGTCTTTCTAAATTCGGCATTGAAGGGATGTGTTCAAGGACCAAAAGAATCCACAGCAAGATAATCCTAGAAATGACCCTTCTTCATAGCCCCAATGGTGAGAGAGAGGTTGACAAAAGAAGACGAGGAAAACATCGACATAATCCTGAATCCATATCCCCTGGCCACAGAAAACACTCTGAAAGGAATAGATGCATCTAATGACCCTGAGGTTCGCAACGGGCTTGTAAACGATCTTTCTGTCATCCTGTCAAACTATGCAGCAGCTTTGAACCCAAAGGTCCAAGAGAAGTTCCCAAAGCTAGTTGGCCTGCTAAAGGACAAAGACATATACAACGCTAGTGCCTTTATGTTATCTGATGCATGCAGGCATATGGAAGACGTCCAAAATGCATTTAGAGCCCTTGGGGTTTTTGAGCTTCTAGACTTCACCATAGATCATTACAGAGCAACCACATCCTTAGTATATTCCCTGTGCATGGAGAACAAACCAAATACAATATACTTCCTTGAGAAGTATTATAATGAGGAGCGGGACAAGAATAGTACATTGATGCAGAACGTTAAGGACCAGTCTTTCTGAGCCGCTTGAGCCTTAAAAATAAAAACAAGTTTTTTTATTATTTCCAATTGATCTTGAACTCAAGAAGCTTTTCAATTTCACTTGCAATTTTCTCGTTGTAAGGTGCCTCTCCTCTTTCCCAACTATCAATCACTGATACATTTTTCTTCAACTTCTGAGCCAAGTCCTTTCTTGACATCCCCTTCCTAGTCCTTGCATTGGCTATAGCATCTCCTACTTCTTTACTGACCATTTTAACCTCCACATCTTCAGGATTTGGTCCCTTTGGCCTATTCTGGCCCTCAGGTTTTTTCTTTGTTAGAATTATCGGCTTGTTGTCTCGCATCGGGGTTAAACAATTGCATTTGAAAATATTACCGTTTAATAATATAAGAAATTCTCATGAGGCAAGTATTATACTTCAATTCCAATCTCCTCATATAACTCAGACTTTTTCATGTCCATCCCCTCAGAAAGCCTTTCTATAACCTCATTGAAGATCCTTCTGATCTTCTTAAGCCCAGACTGTGCCCTTTCATACTTCTTTTTGGCATTCTCCATATCTTTTTTGGAAACCTCTCTCCCCCCGTTCTTGAAGCTTTCAAGCCTTTCTTGGTTATCTTTAACTGTTTTATCTAGAATCTTGATACTTTCTTCCAATTGATTGATAGACATCATCTTGTCGAGCATCTTAATTTCTGCGTCAAGAGTGCTAATCTCTTCTTCAAGAATCTTTCTTTTCTCCCCATACTCCTGGAGCTCTGCATTCAGCTTGACATCCTCCTCGCTCTGGAATAAGTCTTGGTTGACAAGATATATTTTGGATTTCCCGTAAGTCTTTGTCACCAGCCTTCCATCAGACTCCAAATAGTCTAGAATCTCCTGTATTGCAGTTCCCCCTATCTCGCCTTTGAAGTATGCCATTATCTCGGACTTGGATGTGGGCCTATTGCACTTATACATCATTTGGAACACCCTTTCCTCCTCATCTTCGTAATCCTCCTTCATCCTGGGGTAGACCTCAAACCTGTCAAATCCATCCAATTCTATGTTTGTAATTTCTAAATAAATCTTCAGATTTTGTAAAACCCAAATGGTGTGTAGAACTCAGAAGCTTAACAATGGACATGAGATTCCTACTGTCGGCCTTGGAACATGGGGGCTAGAGGACGAATCATCTCTTGAAGCCTCGATAAGAAATGCAATTAGCTTGGGGTACAGGCATATCGACACCGCCTTTATATATGGCAATGAGAAAATGATAGGAAACATTCTGAAAAAGCTGTTCAATGAAGGAGTAGTACAAAGAAAGGACCTATTCATAACATCAAAGCTTTGGAATACATTCCATCATTGCCCGGAAGATGCCTTAAGACAGACATTGGATGATCTTCAGACAAGTTATGTGGATCTGTATCTTATTCACTGGCCAGTAACATTTGAGCCCGCACCCAACGGTAGTGTGGAGTCTTGTGGTAAAAAGTACAACATCGGAGAGTTTGATGCAGTCTCAGTGTGGAAGAAGATGGAGGAACTTGTTGATCTTGGATTGGCAAAGTCGATTGGAATATCCAACTTCGGCAAGGAAAATACTGAAAAGGTACTTAAAGCCTGTCGAATTCGTCCGGCGGTTTCCCAATTCGAACTCCATCCATACTTAAATCAGAAGGAGCTTGTGGAATTCATGCAATCCGAGAAGATCCAAGTAATTAGCTACTCGTCTCTCGGGTCAGGTCATGATTCATCTCAGAAGGTTAGAGAAGACAAGACCATCAAGGCCATAGCCAAGAAATACGAATGCACCCCATCCCAAATAATACTTAGCTACATTGTCTCACGAAACATCTGTGTAATTCCAAGAAGCAAGTCTAAGGAGCACTTGAAAGAGAATATCGATCTGAAGGAATTAGCAAAGGAAGACATTTCTATTATCGATGGTCTCGACATCGGCCATAGATATGTCGACCCTGTGAGCTTTGGGCCTAACCGATTCAAATAAAGAATCTAAGACTAGCTTTCTTGTTATTTCTACTTCTTCCCCAATGGACTTGGAAAGATTCAAAAGGATGCGGAGAGAAACTATTTACCTAATAGTGGGAGACGACATTGACTACCTTGACAAGGAAAGCGTACATAGGGAAAGGATCCATTCGGTAGACTACTTCAAGGTAGGAAAATCTTATGTAATAAAAGGTAAAACAAAATATCTGTGCTCCTGTGGATATGAAATATGCTGGCATATCATGAAAGTCATAGATTCCATCAAGGTAATGGAAAAATGATGAAACAATATCAGTACAACAAATGTTAGAAATACCTAAGATTTATCAACTTTGGTGGATGGCCAGATATACAGATACATAAATATGACCCGCTCTCAGAAAATAAAACTTTCGAAATGCTTCCATCTGCTTTGTATCTGTAAGCTTCATTGCATCTATAATCGCTTAGGATCACTCTGCCATCTAGAGATCCGCTTGCAACCAGGCGTGATGAGCAGTCAACGGATATAACTTCATCCTCATGGTTTAGCTCGTGAATAGGCATTGCCTTCTCCATATCCCAGACCTTGACAAACCTGTCAGACCCACAGGTCACAATCCTACCATTCATCCATTTGTGGCAGTTAACACGCCCATCATGGACATTCATTCTGTCTCCGTTCATTGAAACAATATCCCACAATCCGAGAGTGCCGTCATGTGAAGATGTTGAGAGTATCTCCTCATTATGCTCTATGTTACTTATCTTGTCTTCATGAGTGCCCACTTTTGATACTTTGAGCTCGTTGCTATTTACAAACGAAACAGAAAAATCACTTAGGCTGCATCCAACTTCATTCTCCCCCACCCATGCAATATCTTCCACCCCACACTCAGAAACACTCATTTCAGTAACTCCGTTGTTCATCATAACTATACGCCCATCTCTTCCAGACGAAAGGATTCCCATTCCACGCTGCTTTACTTTTGTGACAGCCTTGCTATGGCATGTGTGGCTCCTTGTCCTTCCACTTGAAATGTTGACTGTTATTACTTCACCGCCCTCGTTTCCAACAACTAAATTGTCATCGCTCCAAGACAAAGCTGTTACCTTTTTCATCTCTCTCTTCCAGAGCAACCCTTCACTTCCAAGTCCAAGGACCTCTCCAGACGTCGTGTAGATACCCAGCCATTCCTTATTCCAGCAGGAAAGTAACTCACTCCCTACATTGCCCAAACGAACTTCTTCAACATCAACAACCATCGTCCCCTCCTTCTTCAACCCATAGAGTGCATCGGCACTTGCATCCTCCTTCTTTTTAAACTTGCACACATGCTCCTCGGACAAACAGAACTTTGCATCACACTCAACTACCTCGTTTCCATTCAGATGCTCGGTACCATATATGTACTGCAGCCCTTTCCCTACAAGAGATACCAAACTATGACCAAGAGGCTTATCACTAGGTGCGGCTTCGTTTTTGAATGTGAAAAGAGTGTATATGTATCCTTCATCTTCAAGATATTTGTAAACTAGCTGGTTTAACTCGTCCCTCGACATTTCAATCATTATACTTAAACTCCTATGGGCTTGCTGGTAAGTGTTATCATTTAAGCATTGTAATGTGTTCAAATGGTCACCCCAGAGAATGTTGATAGGCAAGTTGGAAGAATTTCCATCACTCAAAAGTCCATCTGGGCATGAGGGAAATCCTTTCAGACGTAAGAAGAGGAAGCTTATTCTATACTCGTTGTATTTGTTTTCTATAATTGCAATGTGTCGGTTGGCCAACACTTTCTATTGGTTATACACTTTGGATCTTAGCAAGCTGTGCCTCAATAAGGTGGTGTATGACACAAAGACATGGAAAAAGATAGAGGTTGGGATTTCGCTTGAGAACTCGGAGTCCCCTATTCATGTAAAGTTCACGGATGTAACTGCGAATCTATTTAGCATGTCAATGGATGGCATTGAGAGTCCCTTGATGTCGCTGAGAATCCCTGGAGCTAACATTGCAAAGCATAAGAATATCCTGTTTAATGGAGACATATATATTGAGAATTTCAACAGAAGGAATGTGCTTGAATCAAGATTCTCCATCAATTTTGTGGTCAAGATAGATGCAAGGATGTATCCTCGCCTATGTTTCATAAGGTTTCCCTTCCGTAGCTCCCAAACCCTTTCTTTAGGGAGTTCGATTTCCCGTCCTGGAAAGGAGGTTGTATTTAAGCAGATATATACTAGAATGAAGGATGGTTGTCTTCTATTGGAAGGAGAGGTGGACAGTAGTAAGTTCAATGTCCCCAGGTTTGTTGTGATCAGAAGTCGCGAGGTCGTGATCAACTTTGGAGGAGGGAAGGGCCCAAGGACCTTAACGATTGCACCTGTTGAGGTAGACGGATCCATATTCATGGAGCCTTTGATCATAAAGATCAGTATATCAGAAGAATGGGGAAATGAGCTTAAAAGGAACTTTGTTCAAATACTCAGAGGAGACGAGGTATGTATTAGGATGAAAGATTTTTACTTCAAAAATCACGATGATGGGACACCTGAGGAACACATCAGGCTCGGAATTGGAATTGGATTCAATGCAAAAAACTCAAAGGACTATGACATAACGTTTATGGATAATGATGCCAAAAAAACACCTTTGAGTGCTCCTGTAATAATTATGAGGAATGTGATGAAAAAGAAGTACTCGAGGTTCAATATTTATATCAGTAAGGATGCGCTTCCAGGCATTGAGAGTTACAGCTTTTTGGGCATTCCTTCTAACCCATTCGAAGGAATTGTGCATCTCAATGGATGTTACATTGGAAGGATTAATGTTGAACTAAGCAACACAGATAGACACTTTGTACTATCATGTACATTCTCTGAGTTTAACTCCTTGAAGACTCTGAAAGCTTTCAGAATGTGGAGGAAGAAGGATTTGCGGGTTGTCTTCAATTCTGAGGTTGGGCTGGGTATTCTTGTGAATGGTATCGGGGTAGCATGTGATCTTTCTGAAAAGCTCTATCTTTTTTTTTCGGATGAAAAGTATGACTTTCTGTCCTCTGAAAAGAGTAAATACCCCATTAATGTCCACCATGTCATCTCTAATGCTTCTGAAGCTCTCCGCATTGACACCGCAGTTGCCTTTTCTCCGATTAAGAAAAACACCGTTGGGTTCGTCCAATTCAATCTCCAAGGCTTCAGCTTCTCTCTTGTCAGTGCAGGAATAAACATAAAAGTTGATGTGGATAGTTCTAACATTTTGTATAAGAACACAAATGAACCACTGCGTAGAAGACTCTTTGGGAAGTTTGTGATGCATATAAAAATTGAAGATACTTTAGACTATATACTAAGGAGTACTGAGTACGTTGGGGATGACCCTATAGAGGAGGGGGAAAAGCAAGGATTTGGCTCCAGAAAGATTTGTGTCAAATATAATAATAGCAAGCCTAATGAATTTGGAAAGCATTACTTCTCCATAATCATCCCTGATAACGGTAAGCCCGATGATCTTGGAGCTTTTGTCCAGAATACTATCAGGGTGATGGGTGGGATAAAGTTCAATTTAGTAGCAGATACAAAGGGCCTAAGCTTTGGGCCAATCCATCCCGTAGTGGTGGAGATCGGAAACTCCAAGTTCCATTATTCGAAGAAAGGGAAAGAGGTATGCCTCAATGCCGCGGGTGGAATAGATGTTTCTATATCCTTTTCTCACATTTATGATCTTGTAGCATTGGGGATGTGCGATGTAGATGTGGCTTGCAATGAAAAGGATTATATAGCAAGAGCAATCAAGGACATAGTTTCCAGGGTTATGATGAAAGAAGATGGCATGGGGGTTGAAAAGTATGTCTGTAACAAGGACTTGATAGTCAAGTCTAGGCTAAGGAAGATGGAAGACTGTGCCCCAGGATTTGAATGTGTGCATGAAGGTGTTATAGAGATGTCGATTCCCATGGAGATGTTCAACTCTGCAAGTATTGAGTTTGACATCCCAAGAATCGGGGTTGCGGCTTTTGATGTATGCGATGAGAACTCTCAAGGCAGAGGAATTGCTTCCATAGAGATTCTACCCTGGTCTCATCATGAGTTTGAAGGGTGTGAATACAGGTCTTTTGGAATACTGTGCCGGTTCTCAGAGTTTTCGGTGGCCAATACTTTAATGAATGTGTGCCTTATTAATGGCAACAAGTTAAGCAAGCCTATGGTCATAGAGCACTCGCTATATAGAAAGATAATGGCAGACATAAGAAATGAGTTTTCCAAAGGAAAGGGAAAGAAGATATTGGCTGCAGAAATCGGTAGCACAAGCAATTGGAAGATTAGAAGTGTGGGGAAGACGATGACTTCTGATGAGGACACTTGGTCGCTGAAGATTTTTAGTGACAGGCTGAAGCATCTCTTGTTTTCAAAGGTTCCTAATCTACTCTTGAGCTCTTTCTATGAAGTTCTACCATCAGGAATGAGGTTTGTGGTAGAAGTGGATAAAGATACTGTGGGGTTCTCTATAGAATCTTGTAAAAGAAATCCTTGGAGAGACAGAAAGGAGGGAGATGAAAGTGAAAGCCCGCCCTATGAGATCCTCAACCTTACATTCTCTAAGTTCTTGTTTTCTGAGACGATTAAGTACAAGTTTCAGACTGTAAGGAAACCTCAGCTTAGTGGAAGAAGGACGATACTGGAAAAGCCATATCACGATCCTTTTGTTGGCTCATCAGAATATGAAGATTGGTGTCTCACCAGCAGGTTTGGAATTGAGGTAAATATTCCCAATGATGGAATGATATATATTTCAAAGATAAGGTTCAACATGCCGATTGTGTTTTCTTTGGTAAGCATATTCCCTCCACATGTCCCATTTGTTCCTGAAATAAATGGGTTGGGGATGTGCGTAGAGTTCCCCCTCCCGTTCGAACTCCGAATTCCATCTCCGGAATTGCCTGGTGAGATTATATTTACTTCTAAATCAAATGACAAAGAGCTTGGAAGGCTTGGGCTGGGGACAATTGTGTCAAACCCGAACGTATTTTTCATAACCATCAGCATTCCATCGACTTCATATATACTAAGTCTCGGGGAGACGCTGGAGCGGTATAAAAAGGGCAGGAAGAAAGCCTTCCCTATCATCCAGCAAGACACATCAATATCTATCTTTGTCAACGGTGTTAAGGTTCACGAATGCCTTAATAGAATAGTGGTGGAGGCTCAGGAATTCAGTGGGCTTTTACATTCACTGGTCCTCCTAGAAAAGCGTCTTCTCAGCCTTACAAACGCAATAGCTAGACGGATCCAAAAATCTTTCCGTGAGGACAAGAGAAAGCAACCCCGTACACCAAATGGCTAATAAATATATATTTTCAATGCTTTTTATTTTCTTTCGCTCTCTCATGCTGAGAACTTCAAAACAAAGATCATGCTACCCCATTTTGCAAGATGAAGTTAAGTGTGATGTTCAATGTTCCGAACACAATTGGATATTTCAGAATTGGACTCCTGATTGCATCTACCTTTGTATCTGGATCAGCGTTTGTTGTTCTATATGGCCTATCATCTCTCCTTGATTTCTTTGATGGGCATCTTGCAAGGATGCTCAATCAGTGCTCTCTTCTAGGGTCAAGCCTAGACATGATAACAGACAGGGTTTCCACAGTTGTGATATCGCTTCGAATCATCCAGAAGAGAGTTGAATACTTACAGATTCTATCTCTGTACATAATATTCGACCTCATCTCTCATTTTATATACTTCCACATGTCGACCTTGCTGGGGAAGCATCACAAAGGAACGAGCAATAGGATCCTAAGAGTTTATTATGACAAGAGGGTTCTTGGCCCTACATGTTTACTGAGCGAGGTGTTCTTTATGTACATATACTGTTTTGACTACAAGGGAGTGCTTCTTTATACTCTTGGGGGTGTCACAATGGTTAAGACATTATTCCATCTTGCCCAACTTTCAGAAGCTGTTTCAGGTATGAGTGATATCCGTTGTATTGAGAAATAAACCCAAAAAGTCAAAAAAGTCTCCCAACAAGGTATATTGATATCAGAAAATATTTTATTGAAGTTGGTACCTAATCCTCGGATTCCATTTCCAATGCTATTTCCCTGGCCTGCGGATCTGTGCTTCTAAGCTTCTCGTCTTCTTCTCGAGCAATCTTGATGACTTTCTTGGCATATTCTTCGTGATTGTCCCTGTGCATCACAGAGGCATCGACATTTGCTGGAGATGATGTATTTGGAGCATTGAGGATTACAATGATCGATAGAAGAATCGTTCTGATGTTCTGAACAGGTGCCCACTTGTCTTTGGAGTCCCCATATCCTGTTGGGTCAGGGGCATCCTCCTCAAGAATGGATATGCACATTTTTCCATCTTCATAGATATTTGGGTGGAACATTTTCGAAACAAACTTGAGAGTGGGCGGCTGAAGAGGATAGCAATCTGGAAACTCCATCACCGCCTTCAGAATCCTTCCTGCATACAAAGAGTCTCCTCCAAGTGTGAAATATATATCCCAAACCTTGTAGTTTCTGTTTTCCTTCGGGCCCCTAGGGCATGCTCTGAAGAGCTTTCTTTCATCACCTGTGGAGTCTTTCAGCATATCCTCCTCCTTCGATAAGCGCCTGCGGGCACCAGGTGATAACATTTGTAGGGGTCATATATTTGTTTTTATATCATGGAGCCCTCTATCTATAGCTCGGGCCCCCTCATCTGGTTATCAAATATAAAACTTGTGCACTAACTAGTCTGTAGAAGGGATGCCCAGGAGTAAAGTCACAGAAAAATGAAAGACCTGCACAAGCCCATTCTACAGGTAAAAACGATAGTGAGTATACTACAAACCCCATCCAGTGTGACTTTCCGATGGGGATCAGTGATGAACAACAGATGATGGCCTTAGAAAGGCATGATAGCCTTCCCATGAGCAGTGGGGTCCAAAGATCGATTCTGAATTCAGGAATCACTATCCCCCTGCATCCCACAACCTCTCTATATTCATTAGCTCTGTCAGTAAATGAAGCTTCTCTTAGGAGCCAGGCTATCTTCTTATATGCTTGTCCATAGTCATCGCTTTCTATCGGAGGAGACATCAAGCGATGTATGATAAGAAAATGAAAAACCGCAAGGAACATTGACACCACGTTATTCTTCAGAGAATACAACGACAGGAGCATTCCTACGGATTCCATCATCCCTGCTATTACCAGGTTTTCTCTGCGAAATCTGTCCATACAAAGATTACTTACAGACACATATATTGCAGCCATTGTGAAGCCATAGCACAGGAAATATAGCTCTGGAAATAATAGAGAAAGAATAAACAGAGAGTTTGATATATACATTCTTCTCTTTGTGCCTGGAACAAGAAATGCAATCAAGGAAGAAGGAATGGATAGAACAAATAGATATGGCCCTGGAAAATGGCTTGCCACTAGAAGAAGAGGTATAGAATACAACATAGCCTGCCTCCTCAAGCATCCAGGACTTTCCATTGATGTTTGTTTATCTTATAACTTAAAGAAAACATGGAAACATCATTCTGGAATTTAATAAGATCCACTCCAATAAGGCACGCTCTAGGATCCTTACATATCATTCATTGTTTTCTTCATAAAGAATACTAAGCACATCATTCTTGAGGCTTTCATCAAGTCCCTTTTTCTCTAGAAAGTATTTCTCGACAGTGAATAGTTTCTTGAAGTAAAAGTCTCTTTCCTTTTCAAAAGCTATAAGCAAGGACTTGACTTCTTCATCCTCAAATCCCTTTGGACCAGAGATGGTTGCTTGCTCCTCAATGGTGCGTTTTTCAGTCTCCATCTGTGTAATCCTATCCTCCATTCTTGAAAGTGTACTTTCCAGCTCTCTAATTCTATTGTCTTTTGCATCCACTATCTCTTTAATGTTCTTGCACCCAGAGCAATGTGAGTTAACGGAGGAAGAAGCAGAGGTTCCTAGACTTTCATCTCTAGTGCTCTCTCTGGGCTTCCTCTCTCCCATGTTCTTGGAATAATACTTTGCTAGCCATTGCGCCACCTCTAGATTGTCTTGCATTTTGCATTTAACCAGCTTGTCGACAGGGAAATAGAGTTTTATGTTTCTCGATGCAAAGAATCCCTGACATGCTTTCATGTTCCTCAAGTAATCGTGCTCTCCATCTGGGTTCCGGACGTAGTTTGAAGGGAAGTCAGTGTGAATTAGAGACAGAATCCTACATATCACCACACCCTTCCCGAGCTCTTCAATTGCAGAAATCTCGATTCCCAGTGATCTTATCCACTCAATTAACTCTCTGCGGCTTTTCTGTGCCATACCTACCAGGGCTGTTTCCGCCCGATTGATATACACTCTGGATTCCTAACCCAATGGTAAATATCCAGAAAAAGCTTGAACAGATCCAGCAGGACCACCATGCAGTTCATGACATGAACAAGGACAAGCTGGCCGAAATACTGTCAATAGTTAGAGAAAAAAGGTATCAGGATCCGTCTACATACTACCCGCAATCCCTTCTCTCCAGGATGCTCCCAAACTGCTACCCAAAAGCACCAAACGAGGGAATTTTCAAGGTCAACATAGAGGACATGAAGATGGATAATCTACATGAGGAAACACTCTTCTATATTTTCTACACATTTCCAAATGATAAGCTACAAGTAAAGGCCTATGATAATATTCTCAGAAGAAAGTATATCTTCTGCAGAATGTACAAGTGCTTTGTAACATTCAACGCTCCTCCAATCGCCGACCATGTTAAAAGATCCATTGTGATGTTTGACCCATTCAGCTGGTCCAAGGTATCCATAGAGGTTGTTTTCGACGAAAGGTTTATTCGGTCGTTAGAGAAATAAAAAATAGGTGGTACTATTCAAGCAAATAGATTCATTACTCCATTTATTGTACCGAGGGATGCTACGGCCTCTCATGTTTTACATCTGGCTCAAGTATGCTATGAAGAGACGGCTCGTTATTTCTGAGATACCCATAGAAACTACATAAATGCCCTTCCACAACCTTTTTGTCTTGTGGGCTCAAACTCTTATCGTTTATCTCAGCTGCAAACCTATCTCTGATATAACACACTAGAGTTCTTTTTATTGTTGTATTTATATTTGCAGGGAACTTCAGGCTTCTAGCCATAGAAAATACCTTGAGGAGATCAACCCCAAAGTCGTCATTCTTGGTAACAATCTTGAAAAGTTCATCAATTTCCTTTTCCTTCTGTTTTATTACTTCCTCCATGAACTTTTTGTTTCCCTTATCTATCTCCGACAAACATCTAAACTCAATGTTCCTGTAGAAATCATTTTTTTCGATCGAATACTTCAAAATCTCTGAAGCAGTAGATTGTGCTTCGATAAAGGAATCCATGTCTCCCTTACTCCTGTCAATAAGGCTGCACAGATGCTGATCTATTCTCTTTGCAAGAAGCTCATCAAGCTCATTGGAAAATTGAAATATACTAGACACAAAGCCATTACACTCGTCAATAAAAGTCATCATCGAAGACTTCAGTTGCTCCATTCCGTCTGCATCAGGATCAATATCCTTAGGCCCCCTCGTTTCAAAGTAGTTAATTGCCACAGAGCTTATAATCCTATCTACACTCTCGTAGTCGATCCCAAGGTGAACAGTAAGCCTTCGGAGAGAGATGAGTGCTTCTCTTATCTGGGAGAAGTTGTGGCTTTCGAACAACATCTTGTTTCTGGATAGAATATCAAATGCAAGCTTGGCATGGATTCTGAAGCCTGTGTCAAGAGATTCAAGGTAATGGCTCCACAGGATAAATCCCGCAGTATCAGAAATCGCATTAGGATCATCCTTAGCAGCAACATCCTTCACAAACTCCTTCCTTTTCTCATTTACTCTCTCCACAATGACCGTCCCGGCCCCCAACCTTCTTGATTCATGAAGAATGCATAGAAAGGTTTTGGATATAAACAAATCCCGGAGAGTGCCAAGAGGATCAAATATATGAGACTCTTTCTTCTCCCAGAGAATCCTGTTTATCTCAACACCGCCTTCCCGAACATTATTGCTAGCATTCCCAATCCATAGATCAATATCCTTCATCATCAGATTTACAAGCATCTTTCTTGATTTGATGCATATCTGGTTTGCACTCACAAAGAATCTATACTTCTCTAACAAGCAAAGCTTCTTCTCCATGGACACCACACTCTTTGCCATGTTATAGTAGTACAATGGATCTTCCCTCATATTCTTATCAATGCTCTCGTACTCAGATGCAATACCTATAAATCCTAAGATCTCCTTCAATTCAGACACAACTAGGTCAAGCCGTGATTCTATTATGGTGTTTTCTTCAATCTCGTGGAGGGCATCGGTGTATTGTATAACAGCGTCAGAAATAGAAGAAACCAGCTCGTTATTTGTGTTTATAATCCCTCCCAGCCTTTGCTTGGTCTTTTCCAAATCACTACACTTGCTGATTATGTCCATGTAGTCCTGAGAAATACTTCCCATCATTTCCTTTTCTTTTCTCTCAATCTCCTTGGAGAGCTCAACCAGCACTTCTTCCTTCCTCTTCGACTTCAGCACCTCTTTGAGCCTTTCCTCTTCATTGGATGTAAAGTTCATAAGGGATCAAGGTCTCGAATCCTAAGGCTTTGGATTCAATTTCCTATTCTTCCTGCCGTTCTTGGTAAGAGTGTGACGCTGCGGAGCCTTTCTTTCAATATAGGCCATCTCGTCAGCACCACTAAGGTTCTTCAGCTTTGCTGTGTTATATACAACTCCCTCTTCGCTGCCGCTTTCCTCACTTTCTAGCTCCTTTTCAGACGCAAGCAGCACCCCTGCCAGTAATTCTCTTTGCTGCCCTTTTGTCTTGTATACACAATGTTCGTTTTCATGTACCTCGGGTATGTCTGTAAGTATTGTGAATGTGTATCCTTGGTCTATTAAGAACTGCTGTCTTTTGCTCGAGTAGAACATCTCATCAGTGTCCTTGCTCACCAGAGAGTAGAAATAGACCCTGAAGTCGGGGTCATTTCTCCTTTTTGCCCTGAGAATTCTTCCAAGTCTTTGCGCTTCCTGCCTTCGGCTTCCAAAGTGGCTACTTATCTGTATCAGGCATGTTGCCTCAGGAAGATCTATCGATGTGTCTCCAACCTTACTCAAAAATATCGTGTTGATGACCGGATTTGTCTGGAATTGCTTCAGAATCCTCATCCTTTCTGTTTGCCCTGTAGGCCCGTAAATAAATGGCTTTCCAAGCTTCAGAGCATATGCCTTCAGCGCATATACACTGTCAGAAAAAACAATGATCTTGTCCCCCCTACTTTCATGCTTATTTATCAAGTACTCACACACCTGAAATTTCGTCGGATTCATTATAGATAGAAGCCTTCTTCTCCGGGTCGGCTGAGAGAGATACTCTCTGTAGAAATCCCCGGTCATCCCGCACCATACCTCTACACATGACACCTTGGCTATGTGCCCCTTAGCACTCAGATCCTGCCAGTCAGCTTCATAGAGCTTGGGTCCAATTAAGAAGTTCAGATCTTCAATTTTATCATCCTCTCTTACAAGAGTTGCAGTAAGCCCAAGCTTGCAGTGATGAGACACCAGTGACAGAACTCTCCTAAACATCATTGCAGGTACAACATGAACCTCATCAAGGACAAGCAATCCCCATTCGGTCTTTCGTATAAGATCCATGATCTTTTGCGCCTCGTAGGATCGCTTTCCTGTATATGCAAGCATCGTATATGTTGTAACAACTATCCCGCAGTCATCCCTTGGCCACTCTTTGTGATCAGAAGTAAACCTTCCTACATTATCAGGGGATATGTTTGTGAACTGTTGCGTTTGCTGCCTCCATTGCTCAACGGACACTGCAGACGTGCACAGCACTAGGCAGCTCTTCTTGATCGTACTTATTGCTGTGATCCCAACAATGGTCTTTCCAGATCCACAAGGCAATACAATTATTCCAGATCTTGCTCTTCCATTTCCAAACATCTTGTTGAGACATATCTCTTGGTAAGACCGAATGATTGTGGTAGGCTTCAGGTCTATCTTGAGGCTCCGAAGCACATTGTCATTCCTGAAGTCGTATTCCTCAATCAACGGATAATCAACCTCAATGCATCGCTTCTTCACCATCTCTACATTCTCAACTTCAATCGACAGGCCTCCTTTTTCCTTAGGACCACCGACGGTGTGTGATCTTATCACAGTATCCTCAGACAATATCTTGTACACAGACTCATTTGCAGCCTCTAGAAAAAAGCTGTTTTCCTTCATGACAAGCTTCACTTTCCCATAACTCAGTGTGCATTCAGTGATAAACACCTTAACAGACCTCGGGAGATGGTTCTTGGAAAACCGATCCAGCGTCTCGATGATGTCTCCAGTCGTCAACCCAACACTGACTGCAGCATACAGAGAGTATGCTGTGATTTGGAATTCATGCACTCTGAGAGGCCTGCTCATGGGCTCTGCAATAGCTATCAGAAAGTCACTAGCTTGGCGAGAGGACTCCCGAAATGTCTCTAGTATGATCAATCCATCGTAATTCACCCACATTGGATATCTTTCACTCTTCTCCTTGAGAACAACCTCCTCATATGGGAACTGGTGCTTTGTTGCCTTCTTGGGGATCGCAAGCTCATTCATGCTTTGGGTGATATTCCCTATGGATTTATCGAATTCCCTCCCCACTTACATCAGAACACAAGATACCCCATGTTCGAAATGGATCATACATACTATACAGACGCATTTTTGGACGCATGTCTTCTGGGCTATACAAGCATAGAATTAACTGCAAAGCCATTCACAAATGTAAAGGACGAGGATATAGAAGAGACACCAATCCCCCTTACAAAAGACCATGTCTTTCCAATAGACTTCGGACTTACTCTGTGAGTTAGATCAGCCCTAAGAATAAATAATTAATGCGTGTTTATTGTGATTGGAGGGGAAAGGATGGTATTATTACAATCAATAAACCCGCTATGTATAATGCAACTATAAACAAGTCAAGACTTCATCTCTTGATATTGCCAGCGGCCTATCGAGTATTCAAGTTGTGGGTATAATGTCACTTCTTTTCGTCATAGCACGAATCGCTCGTCAATTCGCTAAACTCCTCCTTCTCTTCATCTTTGCTCTTCTTGGTGTCCTTTCTCCTGTAATCTTTGCAGTACTTGATGCATTCTTCCTTCATGCTTGGAGAATCATATCTATCCATGTCTACACACATCTCTTTTGTGCACGGCATCTCTGGCTTCCTGGGGGAATATGGTCTAGAGCTTTGGATATTTTGGTCGGACTTCCATTCATCTTGGGTGTCCTCTTCCCTTTCCCAGTCATCAGAATCTCTTTTGGTTCCTCTAGGCCTTTTTCTCCTACCTTCTCGAGATTCCCTTCTTGGTGGATACTCCCTACCCCACCCTTCTCGAGGTCCCCTGTCATAGGACCTGTTCGGATTCCCTTGTATATCCGGCTGCTCTATGTCTCTTTGCTGAGGAAACTTCTGTTGGCGGTCCAGAATATTTGTTATTGCTTCATACTTGCTCTGTTCTATGGGATATATCAACACGCCTGGTGGTACACCCTTCCCAGGCCCAAGAGGAGACATGATGTTGTTTTCTTCGTCACAGTTTCCTTCTCCTCTACTACATGAGGTCAAGCTCCCAAGCTTGTTTCCTATTTTTTTTAAGCTTCCCTTGAGAGAGTCTAGCAAGGATTTCTTCAGCTGGTCTAAGTTGAGATTCTTGACAATTTCATCTGCAATCTTATCCCGGCAATTCTTATCTTTACAATCTTTTCCATTGTCCTCCTCATTACAAGAAGTGTTTCCTCCGTTTAGAAGGTCAAGACATTTCTGATCAATACAACACTCCTTAGCATTCTCACCCAAAGTCTTCCTACAATTCTCTAATATGTTTTTGAACTTATTGAGTTGATCAGCCAAACACTTCTTGAGCTGCTCTTTTTTCTCAGACATATCACATACATTTGCATATTGAGCGTTCCCTGGTGGTTGGAGAGCCATAGGTGTCATAGCCACCTGTTGACCATTTCCGGATCCTTCGGGCGTGAATGACAGAAGTTGCCCAGGCTTGCTTGTAGGTACACTGATAGCCTGCACTTGAGGTATAGATCCCATAAACCCTTGATCAAAAAGAGGAGAGTTCGATGGGAGGACTGAATACAACGAACTTCCCGTATCTGTTGCTTCAGCACATCTCCAAAGCACTGCCACCAAACTCAATTGCCCTATCATCTAGTGTTTTGTTTATCACACCTTCATATGCCTCATAGATATCAAATATTTCTGTAACCAGTTTCATTCAAAGAATAATGTTTCAAGGATTTATCATGAACACTAGAGAAGTCCATAACTTTTAATTTTTTTTCACGATCTTTGCATAGAAAAACCCGTCCATATTATGAACATGTGGGTAAATTCTTCTGGCCATCTTAAGCGACCCATTGTAGTTCCTTCCCTTGAAGCTCATGAATCCATCCTTTCCAATGTCGACCTCGCACTGGGCCATTTTAGCAGAGGGGCATTTCGTGAGAAGATAGTTAACAACCTCCTCGTTTTCCTTGACAAGCACAGAGCATGTAGAATACATCAATATCCCCCCAGGCCTTAACATCTCAAATCCATGGAGTATAAGCTCTTTCTGTAGTGTGGCCATTCTATCTATTTCACTTCTTGTTCTGGTAGTCTTCACAGAAGGGTCCTTCGATATCACCCCGGTTCCAGAACAGGGGGCATCCAATAAAACCCTGTCCACTTTTCCAACATTCACCTTTCTTCCATCCATGTTCATCACTATGCAGTTTCGAACACCCATCCTCTGTATATTGCTTTTCAATCCTGCCATCCTGTCTTCATTCACATCATTTGCATATATTATCCCAGTATTCTCCATCAATGCAGCAATGTGCGTTGTCTTCCCTCCTGGCGCCGCACACAAGTCAACAACAGTCAGACCTTCCTTGAGCTCCATGTTAAGAACAGGAAGCATGGATGCAGCTCCTTGAAGACAGTAGTATCCTGCAAGATACTCGGGAGTCGCTCCAATGGGCACAGACGACTTGAAGACAACACATCCACTGTCAGTCCAACTAAGATCATCAAGATCTACTCCTCTTCCACGCAAGAGCTTAGAGACATCCTTCCTGTGTTTCAAGAGGGTGTTTATTCGTATGGTAGTTGGCCTCTGCTTCTCACTCTCCTCTATAAAAACCTCTGCTTCTTTACGCGGAAACAATTCACATATCTTTTCCAGAAGATACTCGTTATACGTATCCATCAGAGGGCAATTTTTTCTGCAAAAAATCGCTTTTCTATCTTACTAAGCTAAACCTAAAGAATTTAATCATCACAGATATTCAATAATCTTATCATTTCTTAAACAGAACCCCGGCCGTTCCACAGAACACAACTTCTTCTCTGGCATTCCCAATATGTCTTACTGGCGGCGTTGTAACCCTTTGCCCGAAATCATACAAGCTGGCTTCAAGCCTCTGTTCATTGTAGCTGAGGCTTTTGTAGTATCTGTTATAGTACTGTCGCAGATCCCCAGACGTTTTTGCTGGAAAATATGCTGCCATCAATACCCAATTCTTGTTGTAGTATGGAAAATATATGGCAAACACCTGCCTTTCGTCTATCGTCCATTTCTTCAACACATCCTCTTTACTGATCGAAACTCTTCTTGGAGCCATGGACACTGTCGTACTAGTGCTTTCACTCGACGGCAGGATGAACTTTGTGTAGTATCTAAAAAACATTTTTAGGTCCCTTTCAGACTTGTTTATCAACGGTTGGTACTTTGCCCATGATTTCCCAAAAATCCTAAAGTGTTGGATGAACACATTCCTCTCGTACTCAGACCACGTGCTTTCAATTATAAGCTTAACCTCAGAGTCAGAGATCCTTCCAGACTTATGCTTCATATATGAATAGGTTTTGTCTTTCATCAGATAGTACTTCAGGACACACTTCTCTGTCCTTAGGTGTGGCGCAAGCTCCCGGATCTTCTTGAAGTTGTTTCCATATTTGTAGATGAGCTCAGAAGCTAGCTTGTCTTCCTCTTTGGTAAATCCGGTTTCAGGAACCTCTGGAATGCAGGAAATAATGTTCATAGGTGCCTTAACAGGTCCACTACAAATCTCTGGAATTTCCGCTCTATTGCTTTTTGTTCTGTTCAAAAGCATGTCTCTCTGGCTAACAATGTACTTCAAAGCTCGTTCATCATCCTTTTGCATTGTTGGAAAAACTCTCTTCAGAAAGTATCTATATCTACAATCGTTAAGCTCTACAGGAGAAGGCTCTTTGTCGCAATCTTCAGCCTTGCTCTTGGTGAAGATCTTCTTCTCCTTATTGTTCCTCCTTTCATCTTCTATCCTTCTCTTTCTTCTGCTACCACCATCTATCCCTTCTTCTTTGTCTATAAGCCCCTCTCTAGCTTCTACTTCTTCTTTTCTGCCAGGAGGAGGTGATCTTACATCCTTGCCCTCCTTTGCTGCCGTTGAGGAAAAGCCCGATAACCTCAAGCCGCTCAATCCTTCATGTCTCTCAAAAAAACAAAGTATAGGAACTATTTCATCCCCTGGGACATCAACAACAATACTTCCAATTATATCACTACACAACATGTCTTCTATCTTTACAATATTGACTTCCTTATCTTCTAACGCAGAGCCGTGCAAATAACATGAGGCCCTTTCTATCCTATTTTCATTTCTCCTTCCCGCACACTCCGTTGGCCCCCTTCTGTTCTCTAATTTCATTCTATAATGCTTACTTTCTCTTATACTCCTTCCTTCGATTTCTTTACTCCCACATCCATTTCCTCTCTCAGTCATCCCATCCATCATGGTGAATCTCATATGCTTCTTTGATCCCCATCTATTGTGTTCTTCTGTCCTTTTCTCCCAGTCAGTTGGGAAGGTTCCTCCCTTGCCCTTCTGTCCATTGCTCCATCTCTCATCCCCTCCTTTCATACCGTCTCTAGAACTCATCACTTCATTATTCCTTTCAATTCTTAGGCGCCCCTCTCCTCCATTCTCCTGTAGAGATTGCGCGGACAGCCCATACCACCCCACTCTCCTGCCATCCCTGCCCTTAGAATCATCTTCTAGATTCCTCGTTGCCTCATTACTCTCCATCTTAATCCCGGAATGGTGTCTAAGGGGCTGGAAATAAACCCCTCAAATATACAAATTCCATGGAAAACAAGGAAATAATAAAGCTAAAGAAATGGAATCTTGTTGCTCTATGGTCTCTAGACATGAAGATCGAAACCTGTGCAATATGCAGGAACCATATAATGG
The DNA here is from genome assembly GCF_000280035.1 of Encephalitozoon romaleae SJ-2008. Lineage (NCBI taxonomy): Eukaryota > Fungi > Microsporidia > Unikaryonidae > Encephalitozoon > Encephalitozoon romaleae. The sequence continues at coordinate 90,407 of NC_024896.1, forward strand.
ACACTTGCGTGGAATGCCAGAATGGTGTCATAAGCAATGATGAATGTAAGGTTTCATGGGGTATTTGCAACCATGCATTCCACACACATTGTATAACAAGGTGGCTGAGCTCCAAAAACGTTTGCCCTTTAGATACAAAGAAGTGGGTTTATTATAACCCAGAGGAAAAATAAAATGCAAATAGAATTTAACAACTCTTCTATCCATCCCATAACATCTTATCCTGTAGCACTGCTTGCTTAGCTCTTTTTTTTTCTTAACGCCCCGTATCTTTCCTTAAGTTCCATAACCTTTACTCTATAGGCCTCATCAAGCTTTCTTTTGTACTCGAGAATCTTTTCCTTACAAATTCTTTTGTACGCCTCCTGTTTCTCCCGAAGCTTTTCATCATATTGTCTTTTGAGATTCTCCATCTCTACCTTCTGCTTGGCCTCCATCCTTTGCTTTAGTTCAGACATTTCTTTCTCCATTGTCTTTATTAGCTTTCTTCGAGCTCCTAGTGCCTTTCTATGCATTTCTTTCAGCTCCTCAAACTCCTTCTGAATCCTAGACACCACACTGTCACTTCCATTTTCCTTACTCTCTGCCTTCCTTTCACCAGTATCCTGGTTTCGTCCATCCTCCGAAGTAAAATCCTTGAAAACAACTTTTCCTCTGATCACATTTCCAGGACCAGTCCCACTCAGAAATCCATCTTGATCTTCAATATCCTTTTCTCTGTCAATCTTTACATCCTTTCCATTACCATCCTTGTAGGCCATAGATATGTCCCCTGACTTATTTGTTATGTTTGAAAGCACATTTCTCTTGCGGACTCTAACTCTCTCGTCAAATACTCCCTCACCATCTTCCGATAGAATGTCCATTCTGGGGGCTTTTCTTTTGTTACCTTAGGAAAAATAGAGCCATCTTACCCAAAACCTATAAAAAACTAGACAAAATATTATAATAAAGAAGTCTTCAGATTACAGAATATGCACGTGCAGCAAGGGCAAACCTTTGACTCAAAGAGTGCAGTGCATCGGAAGATTTTCCATTCAAAGTATATCGAATAGGTGGAAAAATCAAGGTTAGACATCGCTAGATGCTGGAATGGACTTCCTTTTATCTGTAATGGTCATCATAAGACTTTAAGGGGGATTTATTAAGTGATTTAATATTCGAGCCTATTTAATTTTCGAGGACTTTCAGGTTTGGAAACTTACAAGCAGATCTGTGCAGTTAATCACACAAGCAGCACAAACTTTAACAGGATGTAGAAAAAACATACCATGAAGAAAAATAACAGAATAAAGGATAGGAAAAATACCACCCCTCCGATAACTGTAGAGGCAAAAGACCCTCTCTTCTCTCCATTTCGAAACACCTTTTTCTGCAGATCTGTATTGTACACCAAGTCAAGCTCATTTCCTATAAACACAGCCTTCACTACGGGGCCTACTTGCGAGAAATCCCCTGCACTGCTTCCCAGACTATCCATCGTATTTCCTTTTCTTCGCAGGGGATTGCTTTTCTGGATATCCTTAAATATCCTGAGGTATAGAGGGTTTCTAACAACCTCAAAATATAAAATGTCTTTGACTTCATTTCTGGTAGAGGGATCTTTCAGTTTATATATCCGGATTGCTCCAGAAACCGTATATCTCATACTAACGATACTACTTGCTAGATATACATGTCGCGTGCTCTCACATACCAAAATACAGAAAACAACAGACCCCGTGCTTGCCAGAATCTCCTCAAATGTCTCTAGTGTCAATGGATCCACATTTTGGAGATCCTCTGTGTGGATCACTTCCCCATTCTTCACAAACACCAGCATCTACTATGGGCTTCAATAATTGTTTGTGGGAAATTTAAATGTTTATGGCATAGCCATTCTCCATTCAAGTCATCTAGATATCAGGGAATTCATTTCACATTGATGAAATCTAAACTTTACTGCTTTGTGACTATCCCAACAACACTGTTTAGCAGGAGCTCCTTGTTTACATAGCCATGTGCCTCGTTGAATGCATCTGTGCAATCCTTTCCACCGTATTTCATTATGACATCCATACCGCCAGGATGTAAATTAAGGAAGTCGGTGACATCATACACCATCCCGTCCATTATGATCCAGCAGTCATCCGCCTTGTTGTGCCTCGACACCTCTTCTGCAGTAAGTGCCTTCAGAGATGAGGCTCTGCTCCTTTCTCTGGACCACCTTATCAGATTCATCAGAAAGCCTAGGGTTGGGATACCACGATTAGCAAAATTTATCCCTTAATGAAAGATGTGGAGCAAGCCGGTCTCTGCATAAAGATCAACCCGTCGTTCAATAAGTCCATGAGGACATCGGGGACCATATATGTTGATGAAGAACTAAGGAAGCCCCTGATTGAAGAGTTGAATGCTGGGGTAACTCCATCTTCTATTGGCCAGATATCTGATGTTTGCTCTTTGCCGGGGCTTATAGGAAACGTTATAGGGCTACCGGACATACATACGGGATATGGGTTTCCGATTGGATGTGTTGCAGCATTTGACATCAACAATCCCGAGTCTGTTGTAAGTCCAGGCGGGATAGGATACGACATCAATTGTGGAGTTAGAGCACTGAGGACTAACCTTGACATAAGCTGCTTCAAGGAGAAGGCCGAGTCTCTTGCAGATGAGCTGTTCGGGATAATACCCACTGGAATGGGAAGCGACAAGAGGTCAAATGTCGACTTGGGTGCATTGGACTCGATTCTAGACCAAGGGTTGGATTACCTGCTGAAATTAAAGGAGATACCCGATGAGGATGCTGAATATTGTGAGAGCAATGGCCGTATGACTGGGGACAGTCGCCTGGTGGGTCAGAAAGCAAAAGGAAGGGGATTGAATCAACTTGGAACTCTTGGATCTGGAAACCATTACTTAGAGGTGCAATATGTTGACGAGGTATATGACACGGAAAAGGCAGAGGTGATGGGGATAAGAAAGAAACAGATAGTCTTGATGATTCATAGTGGAAGTAGAGGACTTGGGCACAGAATATGCCACGACTCACTGATGAGAATGGCGAGGATGAGTACTGGATATGGTCAGCTTGCATGCTCTCCCTACAACTCCAAAGAATCCCAGGAATACCTTCTATCTATGGGATGTGCAGCAAACTTTGCCTTTGTCAACAGAGCAATGATAACTAAGAAGGCTAGACAAGCGTTTGAAAGGGTGTTTCCGGAAGCAAGGCTTGATCTGATTTATGATGTTTGTCACAACATTGCAAAGATAGAGAGCCATAAGATCAATGGGATGGAATACGATGCCATCGTACACAGAAAAGGTGCCTCCAGAGCATTTCCTCCAGGCCATCGAGATATTCCATGGAAGTACAAGGAGATGGGGCAGCCAGTGGTGGTGGGAGGATCCATGGGCACATATAGCTACATCTTATGTGGTTCGGAGAAATCCATGGAATTGAGCTTCGGATCATCATGCCATGGAGCAGGACGTGTTCTCTCTAGAGGCAAGTCAAAGGATTTATTTACCCATAAGAATGTATGTGATCTTCTAAGGGATCAAGACATAGTATTCAGGTGTCCTAGCGACCCTGGGATGGTTGAAGAATCACCTGGATGTTATAAAGACATCAATAGAGTTGTTGATTTAAGTGATAGAATCGGGTTGACAAAGAAGGTTTGCCGACTAAAGCCATGCCTAGTCATTAAAGGCTAATCCTGAATCGTTATATTTTGTTCTTGATTCTCTTCAACAGATTCTCCATAGATAGCATCGGAAGTTTTCTTCTATTACTATTGAACAATGCCGGAAAAGGCCATGGGATATTATCATTGCGGCTGTTGCCACTGCTCTCCTCCACAATTCGGGCATCATTTATGATACGTTTCTTGAGTGTGTGAGGATCGTAATCGTAATACGTAAGATATGCAGCCATCACTCCCGTGGTGTGAGGTGCTGCCATAGATGTTCCAGATACAATTTTCTGTGTCCCTCCTATCCATGAGCTAAGTATATCTACTCCAGGAGCAAAGATGTTCACGCATTCCCCAAAGTTACTGAAAAACGCAACAGTGTCTTTGTATGTGGATGCTCCCGTTGTTATGCTTGCTTTCGAGGATCCCGGGGAGAAGTCACAAGCATCCTCATGCTCGTTACCAGCAGCCGTAGAAAAATGTATCCCTAGTCTTGACGCATATTCAATTGCAAAGTTGAGTGCTGGATTTCTAAAGCCTCCAACACTGAGATTAATAATGGTCTTTGGTTCCAAGGCCTTTTCGGAAATAGTGTCCACTAGTCGTTGTACCGACGGCACTTTAGACTGGAGGAAAGAAAAACTCTCAGAGTCATCTATTTCTATATCAATGTCTGAAGACCGAGTGGAATCAAGGTATTCATTGGCTGCTGCATTATAAAGCTCATCCTTTTTCTTTTCATGCTCCTTGATTACAAAATCCAATCCCTGAAGAAGTCTCGAGGTCATCCCAGATCCATACCTGTCAAGAACCTTAACAGCAATAATGCTTGATTTTTTAGATATTCCAAAATTCTTGCCTCCAATGACACCTGCACAATGTGTCCCATGCCCATGTTCATCTTCATTCAAGCTTTCTGCAACAAAGTTAGCCCCCCATCTGGCTCTCCCCTCGAATTCAGGATGGCTGACTTCTATTCCAGTGTCTAAAACATATACGTCAACACCCTCTCCCGAATTCATAGGATAATAATAACTTCCAGAAGCAAAAGATACACTTCCAACAATCCTGGATAATCCCCAGGGCGCATGTCTCTGTATTAGAATCCCTTCTCCGCTATTGTTATATGAAGTGCCGATCTTCAGCCCGCTGATACCCACAGGTGTGTCCCTGACAACCATCTTTACATTTGGATGCCTCTTCATCTTTTCTGCAGTGGACTTTGTCATCCGTGCAACAAACCCATTGGTTATCTTTATTTCGATGCTTTCATCGGGCTCAAGAATGCTTTGCGCCTTGAGGATATTCATACTGTATAATGCATTCATTGATCCTTTGTCCATACTCGGATCCTGGTCAAACATTACAATATAATCACTCCTTTCCCTACACAGCACTAAGGATAGAAACGTAATGGCTAAGATCATTTGACTTTTGAATATATTTACTCCAACACATATTTATTTCCTATCTGAAACGTGTTTTGGTAGCTAACAGCAAGACTCTTTAACTACACCTGTCCCTTCTCTTGTAACCAGATCCTTAGTGGACCTCCGTCTCGTCTTCTTCTGGGTCATAATCTTGCTCACTTCATCCCTGATTTTGTCTTTTATTTTGTACAGATAACAGTCAACTGCTAGGTTTCGAAACACCTCGATCAGATCCTTGAATGTTCTGATCCCATAAACTTTCGTTATCTGGATAAACCTCGATCTTAGCAATCCAGAAGAAAACTTTACAAATAGCTTTATCGTCCTCCAAAAGATATCCTCAGCATCAATTGGTATGTCCAACTCGTAATTACAGAGATCGGGAATCAGCTTCGATATTTCCTCCTTTATCTTTTCTCTTCCTACTATTTCATCATCGGGGGCTTCAATCCCTCCTTCGTCTATAAGTTTGAGAATCTCTCTAATCTTTATGTCAACAGAGCAGAAATGATTGTGTAGTATCACATACCCCATTAGCGCCATGTTGTTATATTCATTCCAGAAAGGAACAACCAACTTGCTCGATATATATCCATTGATTAGGTGTGATAATCTCTTTCGATTGGTCCTGAGCCGATCACACAACCCTTCCCACTCTTCATCTGTTGTTGGAATCCCTTCTTCAGGCATCTTAAACGACTTCCTGTACAAGTAATTGAACCCCATTATTCTGTAATACATCGAAATACATTTTCTGGAGGTCTTGTTCATTATTCCACATATCTCCTTCCACTTGAACCCAAGAACCCTGACGAGATTCAAGAGCTGGATCTCATTTTCGGGTTCCCATTTCGCATCGATGTATGGGTGGTAATGGTAGGATACATAAACCCATATGGAATTCATTGTTCTTTGCCTCAATGCATTGCTTATCTCTATTAGAAGCTCTCTTATCGGAAACTCCTTCTCCTCCTCAAGAAAAAACCCATACAAGTTCTTCATTTCCATCCCGCGCTCCTCCAAAAATCTGCGGATGGCCTCATCAACCACCTTGGCTTCATATGAATTGTAACAGCCCCTCTTCATGGCTATCCCGTGTCTTTCTATCAGATCCTTTACCTCGTGCGCGTCTGTAAACTTTGTCCGTAGATGGTTAGCTGCCTCTTCCTTGGTTCTAAAGATATGCATGGGTCTGGTGCCGTATGGTTATTTCTTTAGTATCACCGACTTTATTTCCTCAACCAATGCCCTGCTTACACTTACCCCAAAAAAACATTCAAAGAGCTTAAGCTCTCCGTCATCCAGAACACTCAATGCGACCATCTCGGGCCCATACACTCCATTGAAGTATTTGATGAGATTCACCCTCCCATCTCCATGGACCTCGTCCAGAACAGCAAGCTTCTTTAGAACGTCTACATTCAATGTCTTCCCAATCCTTAGAAGAAAGAACTGTACGGGATTGATGTTGAATTGGAACTCAATTAGCTCTATTACCTTACATTCGATGGCTATAATCCGCTCTCTAGGAGGGACAGAGCCCATATGTGTGACCTTTGCCATTGCTTCAAGAATTGTATCCAGCTTTATCAGTGTCTCATTGATCTTGGATGCCAAGTAAACACTGACAAGAGCAACTATATTATAGCTCTCCTTCTTAAAAAGCTTGGGATATGCCTGCTGGAATATTATCTGGGACACAAGCCTGGTTTTATATGGCATGCATAGAAATCTTGACAGATGTAGGATTGTTTTATTTCCCTCTACAATGTCGTTTCTTAACACAGATTCCATGGCAGGGATTTGATGGATTTTTATCTATCCCTTGGATGTTCATCAAGGAGATAATTCTCGATGGGTTTAAGTGTTATGAAGAAAAGGTGACGATGGCAAATCTCGACAAATCTTTCAATGCAATAACTGGGATGAATGGTTCTGGGAAGTCCAATGTTCTTGATGGAATATTGTTTGCTCTTGGGCTTGAAAGTACAAAGGCTCTTCGTGCAAGTAACATCGGGGAGCTGGTTAACACCAACAGAAGGGAGTGCAGGGTGAGTCTTGTGCTGTGTAACAGGGAAAAGTCTAGGAGTCCTCCTGGATACGAGCATTACGATGAGATCTGTGTCTCCAGGACCATTGATCCAGAAGGAAGAACAAAGTGCTACATAAACAATCATCTTTGCTCTTTCTCTACATTGAGCAAGCTATGTGTATCGATGGGGCTGGGGTCGAGGGGAACATTTTCCTCTATTGTGATGCAAGGGCATATAACAAAGGTTCTGAGCATGAAGAGTTCTGACCTTAGGGAGCTAATTGAGGAGACGGCTGGGACAAGATCCTATGAGAAGGAGAAAGAGAGGGCAATGGCCATGATTGAGAAGAAGGAAGAGAGGCTTAAAGATGTACAAGAGATGCTGAAGAGAAGGATATCTCCGTTTTACGACAAGCTTCGACAAGAAAGAACAAGGTTTCTTGAGACCAGGGATCTTCATGAGAAGAAAAGGGAGCTGGAGCACAGAGAACGGGAGATTAGAAAAAGATTAGCCCTCCATGAGATTGGGGAGGAGGTGGATACTTTAGGCAAATGCTTAAAGAACTATGCTGCGGAAATGAAGAGCCTAGAAGCCATTGAAAAAAGGATAGAGGAGATCTCTGGGATCAAAGAAGAGGTTGATGTTGTGTGGATCAAGACATCTATTGATGGAGAGAGATTGAGATTGGATGAGTTGAAGAGTAAGAATCTGGAAGAAGAACTTCGGCTGAAGAAAGAAGAGATGGATGTGATAAAGAACCTGAAACCCAACCTGGAATTGGATAAGTTAGCTGAGAGGGAGAGATTGCTTGTGGAAAGTCTGAGAAGAATTGACTCTGGGGAGAATGATGTGTTAAAGAAGATTGAGGAGATTACTTCACTTAAGTTTCAAAGGTCCCGTGTTGAGTTTGAGTTTAATTCTATTCCCGAGGTGGGGTTTTCTCAAGAAAGATTAGATGAAATTGAGAAGCTTAAAGTTTCTGAGGATGAGATTGAGGAGTTGAGGAAGAAAGCCCGTATGTTGAGATCTAAAATCAGCTATCCCTTTGTAGAAGGTGTATTTGGGACTGTCGAGGAGAACATTGAGATATGCAACAGGAAGTATCTTGAAGCTGTGTACACTGTGATGGGGCAGAGAAGTAAGTATGTCATAACGTCTGATGAGAAGGTTGGTGGATTTTTGGTGAGCACTATGGAAAGGAGTGTAAGTGTGATACCACTTTCGAAAATAAGAGTATTTTACCTTTCTCCAAATGTCTTGAGGGAGATAGAATCGAAAGGCGGAGTGAGCATGGTCAGCCTTTTGAAGTTCGACAGTAATGTTCGTAAGGCTATTGAGTTTGTCTTCAACAACTTCTTTGTGTTTGAAAGTAAGGAGATGGCCAGGAAGGTTTGCTTTGAGCAGAAAGTGATGTGTGTGACTGTGGATGGAACTGTATATGATCCGAAGGGAACGCTCAGCGGAGGAAAGACAAACTTCAGGGTTAATACGGTACGTAGAAAGGATGTGGAGGATATTGAAAGGGCAATTGAGTCTTTGGAGGCAAACAAAAGGAGGTTTGATGGTGTGAAGCAAGAGTACAATGGATTGTTGAGAAGCAAAACATTGCACGAAAGAAGAGAGAAGCTGAAAGAGGAGATGGAGTCTCTTGATACAAGAATTTCCATATTGTCTGACCTATGTGAGAATGGAATGAACATTAAGGAGGAGTTGAGAGCTGTACGAGAAAAGATGGTTGAAGGGATGAGGGAGAAGAACGAGGTGGATGGACTCATGGAAAGAAGAAAGAAGCTGGAGAATAGGATAAAGGAAATTGAATCTGAAATCTTGAGCAGCAAGGAGGAAATAAGGATGTGTGAGGAAAGGATACTATCTTATGAAAAGATGTTAGGGAAGCATAATATTGAGAACGATAGCAGAAGAATGAGTGAAAAGGAAATGGATGGGCTTGAGGCTAAGCACAGGGATCTAATCAGGAGTACTGGAAAGTTGCATAACAGAGCCATGAAAATTTATAATGATGTTGAAAGGAAGCTGAAACAAGTGCCTCAGAACGATGTAGAGCAAGAAAGGGTTTGCATGGTTGATGAGGAGGTTCATAAAATAGCAGAGTCTGTTGGAATTAGTCCTAGATGTCTTCTAATTAGGAAGCAATGCATGGCTGAAGAAGAAAAGAATGGACTTAAAAGAGAGTTGGAAATGATTACAAATGAGATGGAGAGACTAAGGTGTATGAAGAGGTCCACGATGGATCCAGCAAACTTTGATTTGCTTGAGCGGAATGAACTGATGATTGAAGAGCTTAAGGAGAAGATTGATAAGCTTGAAAAGGATAGGTTTGCAATTGGACAAAGTATATCAAGGTTTGATGATTTAGGATATAAGGAGAACCTGAAGGCATTCAAGCACATTAATGGAAGGCTGGGAAGGTTCCTTAGATATTTTATACCGGGATCTGATGCAAGGATAGATGAGAAGAATGGGGAGTATGCTCTGAAAGTCAAGGTTGGGAGTTGGAAGGAGTCTCTAAATGAGCTTAGCGGGGGGCAGAGATCTCTTGTAGCTCTTTGCCTAATATTCTCAATGCTGACATACAGGCCGTCTTCCTTTTACATCTTTGACGAGATTGATTCTGCATTGGACTTAAGTTATACACAAGGCATTGGAGAAATCATAAAGAAGGAATTCGATAGTGCTCAATTTATAGTTGTGTCTCTAAAGAGCGGGATGTTTGACAATGCAAACAACATATTCAAAGTGTATCTACAGGATGGGAAGTCGAGGATATGTAGGATAAAGTGATTGCCTATGGAAATAAAATATTTTATGGCCTATGTTTGTGGATGAGGAATCACCCTCAAGGAATATGAATGAGACCATGAAGAGTGCAAAGTTCGACTTTGACACTGGGGACAGTGACAGCCACAACTACATTCATAACGAGTCCGAAAGCTACTCTACCGAGGACATGAAGTACGAGATTGGAAAGGAGGAAAGCTCTGATCCATTTGAGAAGCTAAGAAGCGGTGCTGCAGATACTCTTCACCAAAGATCAGGATGGATTCTCTTGGTAGGCATCTCCTTGTCTATATTAGCAGTCTGTTGCTGGAACATTCAAGTGGATGTTAAGGATAGAAACGAATCCATTTACAGCATCAGGGCAAGAGATGTTCTATTCACTTGCTCTTTAGGTGTGTTTATCTTTATTGCTCTAAACTTTGTGATCTCTAAGATGAGCTTCCTAGGGCTGAAGAGGTCCAACAGTTTGAACACGCTTTTCTACTATACAAACGAGCTTTCAGAACACATATCTGCAGGAATCATCTTCACTTTAGGGTTTTCTCTGATGCTACTGAAAGACCTAGATTGCTGTATGTATAACAAACAGGGGCTAGACCTGTTTCTCAGTGATGTGTTTAGTAGCTTTTTGATAGCAACCTTGATGCTTGGTGTCGTGAAGATATTCCATAGGGCCATTTCAATGAACTTCAACTACTCTGTATATATCAAGAGGATCCGGAGAGTGCTCCTTGAGGATGCATTCATTAATCTTCTAGGGGTCATAGACAGCAGAAAGAACAGAGGAATTGAACGGTCAAGACTTAACAGGTCTCAGGAGATAATGTACAAGAGCGATGCAATCTCGTCCATAAATGAGTACATGGAGGACCTATACGGCTATAATGAGCCTACAAACGAACTTGATCTACCAAGAAAAAGAGTTCTTCTTAAGGAGTTCCAAAGGCTTGTGCGACGTTCTAGCGGGATCCGCGGGAGTGTCATGCAGATATCCCAGAGGCTCAAGAACAGGGCTGGAATCAAAGCGAGCAAGATGGCAGGGAAGGATGGTATTGGGCCCATGTCTGACCTATCGTTGTACTTCCATAACCCGGAAGTGTTCAAGTTTCTGATGAAAGAGATAGGTGTCGAGGAGGGTTTTAGGTTCACCAAAAGCAGCCTTGCGGATTTTATTGAGAGAACATATAGAGAGAGACATTTTTTGAAAGAGAACCTTGAGCACATGAACTCTGCTATAGATAAAGTTGCATTTGGACTTAAAGTCATAATAGCCGGGCTTATTTTGGCGATGCTGTATATTAAGGCTGGGGGAGAAGGAGTTACAACCATAGGGATGATATCAGCATTCTTTGGAACACAGTTCATATCAAATTCATTTTCTGCTAGTGTGATAAGCAGTATAATTTTTCTATTTTTCATTCATCCATACGACATTGGAGATAGGGTTTTTGTGACCCTGGAAGGAATAGAAGAAAACCTTGTGGTGTCTGAGTTGAATGTGTTTTCAACTGTGTTCTATAGGTGGGATGGGGTCTACATAACAATTCTCAACACAGTGCTTGCACAGAAAGCGATTAAGAACCTCAGGAGAAGCGGAATTATGGCAGAATCTCACAAGATTCAAATAAACAGCAGGACGAATCAGAAGAAGCTGATTCGCTTGAAAGAGCTTATAGAAGACTTTGTGAAGAGTAACCCGGAAGACTACACGGAATACATAATGCTGAACCACGAATACATTGAAGATGCCTCAAAGCTTCACATGAAGGTTTATATGCAATACAAGAGTAACTGGCAGAACTTTGAGCTGTATCTTCGAAGAAAGACAAAGTTTCTGTCTTTTTTGAACAGGGCTCTTCAGGAGCTAGAGATTGAGTACATACTTCCCCCAAGACAGATTTCCTTGAGGAATGCCTGAGGCTGATCTTTATTTTTCATACCAGAACAACATGGGCATTTTCGACAAGGATGTAAGCCAGGAGTAACCCTAAGAAATGAGAAGTCTGGTTTGGGCCGAGAAGTATAGACCTCAAAAGTACACAGACCTGGTGTTTAAGGGGGGTGTTCATCATGAAGCCCTCAAGTGGCTAAGAGATTATCCCAATCATGGAAGGATTCTTCTAATCAATGGACCTCCTGGAACCGGCAAGACATCATTAGTGCATATTCTTTCGTCTGTATTTGGACTGAATCTTATTGAATTTAATGCCTCCAACGGCTCTGGCTGTGTAGATAAAATACTAAATGTCTATGGGACCGTTAATGGAAAGAAGAATCTTATACTTATCGATGAGATAGATAGTCTCCCATCAGTAGATGTGGAGACGCTGATATCCTCTACAAAGTTGATTTATCCTGTTGTAATGATATCCAACGAAATGCATCTGGAGGATGTTTATACTATGGAAATCAAGAGACCAGGGATTGAGGAGGTTAGAAAATGTATAGAGAGGGTCTGCAAGGAAGAGATGGTAAATGTTGACAACTCTGCTTTATCGCAACTGGTAGAAGACTCTGATGGGGACTTTAGAGCAATAATAAACTATCTTCAAATACATAAGCAGGGACTGACAAACTCAAAAGATCTAAGGATTGGAAAGTCAGTCCCAATAACGAGACACAGGGCGGTGGAACTCATCCTAACCAAACATGTGAGGTGGAAGACATACGAAGATGTATATTCCACCGATGTGTTATCTCTATGCCATAGCTCATTTCCGTATAATACCAGCCTAATGAGATTGATTGCAGACATAAGTGAAAGCACGTCTCTTGCAGACACTCTTGCCGAAGAGTTCAGGTACATGACTCTATCGAAGTACAATGGATGCAATAGCAGGAAGGCCGATATACACAGAGTGGAGCATTACAGGGAGCCTATACATGATCTTGCAAAAGAGAGAATTCTCCCCTACTTTAGGAAGTATGATCTAAACAGAACAGATAGAAGAAGTTTAAGTCATTTGAAAGAGATAATGGAAATGTACAGCATTACGGATGTGAAACTTAAAGAAGAAGATAGAATGGAAGACAGCATAAGCAAGGGCTCCAGGAAATTCAAGTTCAGATACAAGCCTGGGTGTTCATCAGCATTCAGGAGAGATGTGACAATGGACGATGTCATGGATTGGTTCTTTAGGTCCTAGGTGTGTTCTAGTCATCCTCAAATAGAGAATAAATGAGTTCTGTAAGCTCCTTTGGGTTCACAATAGACTTGTGATACAGGACAAGAAGGAAGTTTACTATCGATGGATTTCTTTTTTCTTGCCTTGCAAATCTAGCTATGTCATCGATGAGCATGCCTCCATGGAGCCTAAGGACATTCCATCTTTCCATCAGAATGAGGGTGTCTTCCGACAAGCCTGAGTTTGATCTTATTCCTTTGTTTATTAAAGCCGAAAGGTTTTCTATTGACCATATTCCATTTACAGGGCTCTCATGCCTTTGACTAATGTCCTGCGCTATCCTTGATTCTAGTCCTTTCCTCTTGTATTTCCTCGAAAAATAAGCCAGCGCCTCATGGCTTTGCAGAGAACTGAAATTTCTTTTAAGAAAAAGAGATCTTCCATTTTGTATGCACTTATATCCTGAATGGATGTAATTGATGTGAAGTATTAAGGAATCGATACATTCAAACTCCCTAATACAGAAGATGCAACAAAATCCATGGACATTGTATTTTTTTTCTTCTGTCTCAAGGACGAATGAGGCTCGAGGCTGCCTTTCCAAGATACCCTGGTTACTCCAGCAATAATGAAGAAGGCCTTTGCGTTTACTCCTTATGTTTACGGATTTGAGTATCATGTCATGGGATGGGTCCTTGTCCACTCTGTAAAACCCATCTTCATGGAATAGCTCAACTCTGTACAGAGGTACTTTTGGGTCTCTAAGGGAATGGCACCCACTAAACTGGGCATAATACATACTCGCCTTCCCATCCATGTTTATGATAAACATGTAAAGCACTGTCCTGTCGTGGCATGAGAAGTTCGTCATCCTGGTTTTTTGGATGTCCTTAATTGTATAGTAACTTCCTGCATCTAAGTCTACAGAAAAGTTTATCCTGGACCTAATCCCATTACTCCACTGGTATCCCCTTACTAATAGGACACCGGGCTCTGGCTTTCTGTTCCTAGGCACAATAGATAGTATATAGGACACAGAGCATTCTATTGTGGCAAGCACCGGGCTCTTCTTTCCTACTTCCATTTTCTTTAGCTGCCTCTCTAGAACAACAGGAAATAACCCAAGACTGTTTTCCACAAGCCAATCAATCATCGAGATGGGTCTTTTATCCTTAGGAAAAAGAACTTTATTAAATAGATCTTTACAATATTCAACAAGGTAAAGGCCTAGTGGGGTGAAGACTCAGGAGCTATAGAGAAAATACTCTCATTATCTGAGTAGTTTATCGATGTGGGGTTTTCAATGTTTTTGCTATAGAAATGGCTGTAAACATTTTGTGCATTCTCAAGGTTTTTTACAAGTCCCATATTTTCTGTCTCAAGGTCTTTCAACCTCGTCTCCTTTGCTTTCAATTCCTCTTTTATCTTTTTCATCTTTTCCTCCATCCCCTTCACTCTCTTTTTGAGGTCCTCAATCTCAGATTTGTATTTCTTGTTGTTCAATCGGAGGTCTTTAGTTGCATCTTCATTTCCATTTATTGCATTCTTCATTTGAGTAATCTCATCATTGTATTTTCTTATTATCTCGTTTGCTGTACTTAGCTCTTCTTTGAGCATCTTGTTTTCATCCTCTATCTTTTGGGCCCTCTCAACAAGCCCCGAATTCTTTACATCCTGTAATTTGAGCTTGTCTAGCTCGTATTGCAACCTTCCATTCTCCTTCTCCAGATCGTAGATCTTGCTGTTTAACCTCTCTATCTCCTCCCTTTGAGAGTTCCCCTTCTCACTTAACACCTCATTATCCCTGTATAGCTTATTCATCTTTTTCTGTGATGCCATTGTTTCCTCCTCCAAATACCTAATCCTATCTCTTAGTTCCTTCTCTCCATTCTTGCACTTGTCCCGAAGCATTCCATTTTCCTTGATGAGTCTCACATTGTCTGCTTCCATCCGTCCTATCATGTCCCCCAGATACATCTTGTAATGAGTTTCATCCGGCTTTGAAAACTTCAGCTCTAGCCTTACTATATTTCTAAACTCGTCCTTTTCGACAAACAGAAACTTGCTTGTTTCCTTTGAAAACAGCCCCCTTAGCTTTCCACTATGTAAGCTATGAAACATTTTCACAAGAATTGACACAAACTTCTCATAGTCAACAATAATGTCCTGCTCCCTCTTCATCACGTAGAAATCACCTGGAGATATAGTACTGAAGTAGAATGTAAAGATGTCTCTTGTATCAATAAGCCTGATTTCAACTTCGTCGTCCGAACGCACAATGTCACACTTCATCTGCCACGGAATCTCTTCGTTTTGGCAGGATATAGGAATCTTCCCAGTGAAAATCGACTCCCTCATTTCAGGGTTTGGCCTGGGTGTTCTAGTAATATAAGGCCCGTTTTGACCATAAGGCTGGATACCCAAGCATGGATTACCCCATGACAGATGTCAAGAAGATACACATTCTTCAGGACATTGCCTCCACAGTGTCATGTCTTGGGATTAGCATGCCACAGATAATAGCTATTGGGTCCCAGAGCAGTGGAAAAAGCAGTGTGCTCGAGCAAATAATAAGAAGAGAGATTCTTCCTCGAGGTACAAACCTGGTAACAAGATGTCCCGTTGTTCTGCATCTCAGAAGATGTAGAGATGAGGCCGAGAGCGTGGTGTTTGATCATCTTGCAAATCCTGTCTATGACTTCACAGCAGCAAGGTCTATAATTACAAAAAGAATGGTGGAGATCTGTGGAGACAATAAAGGGATTAGCAGCACTCCAATAACTGCATTCGTAAACCTTGAGGACACACTGGATATGACATTGGTTGATCTCCCAGGGCTCATAAAGGTTCCTATAGGTGAACAGCCTGAAGATATCGAGGTCCAGATCGAGAATATGGCTCTCAACTATGCAGAAAAGGAATCCTCAATAATCCTAGCTCTCATAAACGCCAATGCAGACATAGCAACGAACGAGGCATTAAAAGTTGCAAGAAAGGCCGATCCTCAGCTGAAAAGAACTTTGGGTGTAGTTACAAAAATAGACCTAATGGACGAAGGGACAGATTGCTTGAACATCCTTTGCAACAGGAACCCAAGGTTAGCCCTTGGATACGTAGGTGTCATAAACAGAGGGTACCAGGACATTTCTAAAGGAGTCTCTGTGCATGAGGCCATTCTTAAAGAATCCATGTACTTCAAAGAAAGCCCCTTGTATGGCAAGGTGTATCCAAATATAGGGTCTAACTATCTGATGAAGAAGTTAAATGAAATATTCTACAAGATGGCGGTCGAGTCGATTCCAGGGATCAAAACAGCAATAAGAAACCAATTGAATGGTAAGGCTGAAAGACTTCATGAACTAGGTCTTGGAAGCGCCATGAAGAGCGAGAGATCTCTTGTATTAGCCTATCATCAGGTGGTTCTGGGAATATTCAAGAACATCAAGCCTAGTAGCAGGGTGTTTTCCAGAGGCAGCTCAAACTTTTTGAGTGATCTCAAAGAAACATTTGAAAGAGATGAGTTCCTTCCTAGCTTTGAAGATCTATCCTCCCGGCTCAGAAAGTCTTCATACATATTTATATCGGAGGCTGTCTTTTATGATGTGGTAAGAGAAAACATAAGGAAAATGACAGAAACATACTTGGAAAAGACAAACACTGCAGTAAGGCTGCTGATTGAGGAGATTTGGAGCATATCAAGTACCAGATTTGGGGATCTATCAAAAAAGCTTAACGCTGTGACCTGCGAATGTATGGAAGGGCAGAGAAACAGGCTTCTGGACAACATAGATATGTATTCATCTATCCAGTCTTCATACATCAATGTAGACCATCCGGACTTTGATAAATCAAAGGCTTTGAGCTTGATTCTACGAAAGATGCCGAGGAGTGACCCTGGAATTCTAAGTGCCATATTTAGTTCTAAGGAGGTATCCTTTGAAGATAAAGCCTTCGAAGTACGGGTTATAAAGGAATTGGCAGGATCTTATCTTGGGATTGTGAACAAAGAAATGAGAAACTATGTTTTCAAAGCAATTCATTATTATTTGTTTGAGCATATAGACTCTAAACTTCTCAATACTCTCACAGAATTGGAAATTGAAGACTCAGTACTTGCAGAATGCCCAGAGATTATTCATGAAAGAGATGGCCTTGCCAAAGATATAGAGGTTCTGAAAAATGCACTTTCTGTTCTGGACAACTTCTGATTTCTTGAAGCAAGGGAAAATAACAAAAGTTTTCGTTAGAACCTGACTGTCTTGGATATAATCTCCTCGACTTCTCCCTTAGACTTCTCAAGAGAATGTGTATTATCAATGACATAGTCACATTTGTCCTTGATCGAATTAAATGCTTCATACAAGCTCATCCGTGCTTCTATATCCTTTTCGGACTTATTCCCCATTCTCTTTTCTAACCTTTCGCGTGCAACATTCTTATCACAATGAATGTATAGAATAACAAAATTAGGATAGTTCTTCTTGCAGTACAAGACACCTTCATATTCCAAATCCAAAAGTACAGTCTTTTGAGAGTTTTTCAGCTGAGATACCCCTGTTCCATAATAGTTTCCATTGTACTGAACATACTCAAGAAATTCTTGGTTCCTCACCATCTCCTCAAACTCCTTCGTTGATACAAAATGATAATCCTTTCCGTTTACTTCTCCTTTTCTAGGTGCCCTGGTTGTATGAGACACCGAAAATTTAAATGGAAACTTGGATAAAATATGGCTTATGATTGTGGACTTTCCAGAACCACTAGGACCAGTGAATACCAGGTGAACTGTATCAATCATGGGTACAAGAAAAAAGATAAAAAAGATAGGTACATCTGGATCCAACAAAACAACTAATTCATTTATTCATAAAGCCCATCGTCGTTGAAATCTTTCTTTTTATCAAACTTCCGGACATCAACCTTCATTGACCTTGCAAATGCTTCATACCGCTCAACTTCCTTTTCAGACACACTACGTCTTGCAGTCTTCAAAGCCTGTACAAGATGGTCAGGCCTCAGATACGGGACTGGGTCCTCAAGATCCATCATTTCAGACCCCTTCTTTTTTTGTTCAAGCTCATATTCAATCGTTTCTCTTATGGCCAACTTGCATGCCCTCTGGCATATCTCAGAAAGATCAGCTCCAGAAAACTTATCTGTAGCCTCTGCAAGCTGCCGAAGATCAATGTCGGGGGAGAGGGGCGTTTTCTTAAGTGTGGCTTGCAATATCGATATCCTACTCTCAAGGTCGGGGAGTGGAATATAAACCAGTTGATCAAGTCTCCCAGGCCTCATCAAGGCACTATCCAATTGGTCGGGTCTGTTGGTTGCTCCAATCACAAACACATTCTTCTTCAGGTTTATTCCGTCCATTTCAGATAATAATTGATTCAACATCCTATCTGTAACACCGCTGCTTGCATCGTTTCCGGATCTTGCCTTGGCAATCGAGTCTATTTCATCAAAGAACAGAACACATGGCGCTGCACCTCTTGCTCTGGCAAACAAGTCTCTAATATTGGACTCGGATTCCCCAACCCACATGGAAAGGAGTTCAGGGCCTTTTATGGATATGAAGTTGGCTTTACATTCTGTGGCAACAGCCTTAGCAAGAAGTGTCTTACCACATCCAGGAGGCCCATAGAATAAAACTCCTTTCGCAGGTGTCATTCCAAACTTTATGAATTTTTCTGGATATTCCACAGGATATTGGACAGTTTCCCTCAATTCTTGTTTAACCTGTTTAAGTCCTCCAATGTCAGACCACTTGACATTAGGAGACTGGATAACGGTTTCTCTAAGGGAGCTCGGATCCGTATGTTCAATCGCATATCTGAAGTTTTCATTAGTAACTTTCAGTGAAGCCAAGACCTTTGCCTCGATCTTTTCATCATCCAAATCTATCTGGGGAAGTTTCTCCCTAATTTGTTGCAATGCTGCCTCACTGCATAATGATGCCAAGTCGCTCCCAGTAAATCCATGGAGCTCTTTGTTTATTGCTACCAAATCAACATCTTCAGACATCTTCATGTTCTTGGTGTGGATTCTAAGAATCTCGAGCCTCCCCATTTCATCGGGTACCCCAATCTCAATTTCTCTGTCAAACCTTCCATATCTTCTCAGCGCAGAATCAATAGAATTGGGTCTATTGGTGGCTCCGAGGACTATCACATTACTTCTTGCCTTCATTCCATCCATAAGAGTTAATAGCTGACTCACAATTCTTCTTTCCACCTCTCCCTGGGACTTCTCTCTCTTTGGAGCAAGCGCATCTATTTCATCGATAAAGATAATCGATGGTGCATTCTTCTCTGCCTCTTCAAATGCTTTTCTCAGATTCGACTCACTCTCTCCTGCCATTTTAGACATGATCTCAGGCCCATTGATCAGAAATAGAAAGGCCCCTGTTTCATTTGCTATTGCCCTTGCTATTAAGGTCTTCCCTGTTCCAGGAGGCCCATAAAGCAGAATCCCCTTAGGTGGCTTCACCCCTATCTTAGAATATAGCTGTGAATGCCTAAGAGGGAGCTCAACTAACTCCCTGATCTTGGCCATCTGTGCCCTACATCCTCCGACATCATCATATCCAACCATGTTGAACTCCTTTTCAACCTCTTCCCTTGAAATCGTTTCATCACAGTACACAGATGTTGTTGATGTTACTGACCCATGCTTTATCTCCATGTCCTGTGCATCTATCATCTTAGTAACCTTGAACTCAACCCTTCCAAGTCCAGAGCTAACTCCATAAATAGACCCTACAGTGAGAGGCATGAAGTTAAAGTCCAGAAAAGGCCTGACAAACTCGTCAAAAATGTTTCCTCTAATCTTCTCAACCGTGTCTTTAATCGGGAGGAAGTTGAACTTGCTAACCACAGGAATATCCTTATCCACTCTGTACAACTTCACGGTGTCAGTAATTCTTACCCTCAGATTGAATCTTCCGTCCCTAACAACCGAAATGTGTCTAGGTGGAACACTTTCAAGTGCAACTGTGCTGAATATAAGCTCTGCCTTCTTCTTTCCTAGTATCCTGACATAGTCAGACTCAAAGAGCTCTAGCTCATTGAGAGTTGTGGGGTGGAGTCCCACTTGATATGTGCGGAGCTTGTTACAGTCCTTGTCGCAGACTATTAATGTGTTCTTTGTCTTTGACTCAAGAATAGCCGTCGAAAAGTCTTTCTCGTTCATTGTACCTGCCATTTGGGGCTACCTTTGTTTTTGTTTTTACCCAGTCTTTTTGTAAACAAACTGATGCACACAAGGCTATAGACTTTCTCTGCATTCATCTAGAAACATATAATGAAGAGCCCCTATTCCTCTTATAGGGGCCAATACGGGTCTGCCGTGGCCTCCACAAGCCAGTTATAAATGCCCCTGGCTGTTTCCCCGATACATCATAATACATGATTGGTCACACCCTAAAGGAATGGGATGCTACTCAAGTCTTCTTTCATCCTTGGCTCTGGCTGCTTTACTTTTGGGATTCATTCTTATGGGAAGAATGACAAAATTCGTACTGTATATACCTCTCAATACCATCTCCTTTGTGATCTACTTTAGAACCAGAAACTTCATTAGGAGCAGGCATCTTAGTGTAGTTACAAATGTTCTCTCCAGACTTGTAAAATTTGCAGTTGGAGGGCTTCTAATATACACGACATCGTCTTTGACTACGACTAGATGCACTCACGGGCCCTTTGTTTTGGGAGGCTTTCTCCTTTCCATAGATCTTATAAGAGCATATCTCTACGAATCATCGAAGAAGAGCTTTGAAAACAAAATACTTACGGGGAACTTCATGGATATTCTCAGGCTAGAGAAGTACATTATATACTCTGGAGAGGGCCCACAAGCCGTGGATCTGGAGAGAAATCTATCTGTTGACGAGTATTTTAGTAGAGGCCGTCCAAAGCCTATAGAGTTTAATGAACTCTTTGATCTGTGGAATGACCAAAATCCCTATGAGGAGCATGTCTCTGATAGTGATGCCCTTGAAGGCAATACAGGGTCAAAAAGGAAAATAAGAAGGCAAAGAACCTCGATCAAACCTGAGACATACGAGTTTACTAGTGAAAAAGGGAGGCCGGCCAGGGATCTTCTAAAAATACAAAAGGTGGTACTTACTCCAGAGGAAAAGAGAAAAGAAAGAACATATGCAATGAATCCATCCGAGATAATGCCTGGAACGGATTGTAAGCCTGGGATTGATTGGAAGGATATTAATGGCGAGGAGTGGGCCTTTCTGGAAACGGACAAGAAAAGAGCCAAGAAGATGCCGGCAAGACCTGGGTTAATAACAGTGGAATCTCTTCGGACACAATTTGGAGAGAAAAATGCAAAGGAGGCATATTCACTGATTGCATTCAAAAGAGGAGAGGGGATAAACTATGACATTTTCAAAGAGAATGGGAGGCAAATTAACGGAGAAAGGGACAATCTGTACAAAACAATTATGGATAACAGAAGGCTCTTGAATGTCATATGGTTTATTCTTGTTCTTCTTGAAAGCGTTATTGGGTACCTGGTGATTGCCATATATTTCAAAACCCATCCGCTACTACTGGAGCTAATATTTCCAATGGTGATACTTCCTGCACTTCCAATGGTTAAGATGACGGTAGAGTCGTTTCTGTTTATCATATACACCCATCCATATGACCCAGGAGACAGAGTACATATAGATGGAGAGAACATGGTAGTTCGAAGAATCTCGTTGTTTAGCACTGTCCTTGAGACCTGGGACGGGATGGAGACAATAATCCCAAACCTTGTCATAAGAGAAAAGGCCATTTTGAACATAAGAAGATCGAGACAACAGCAATGGAAACTCTCACTACTGATATCATCAAATACACCTGCAAGGAAGATAGAGCTGCTAAGAGAAGCAATCAAGAGGTTTGTGAAGCATGACAAATCCTATATCACTGCAAGTGTGAGTCTTTCGGAAATAATCAACTGTAGCCACCTGAAGCTGACATTAATTGTAAAGCATTCCATAAACTTCCAGAGCGGGTTCTTTATGTGGACAGGGCATACTAAGTTTGTCAACATGGTTCTAACTATCATGTGTAAGCTCGATATCAGATTTGCTCCCCTCTGCAAGGAGATTGTGAACTTAGGGCCCATCTACGACCATTCTAATTATGAAAAATGACAGGTAGTCCAAGATGTCGAGCTGAAACAAATCTGGCCATGTTATGATGGAGTGATTTCAATTCGTCGATTTCAGGTCATCAAGATGTTTTGAAAGAAAATAAAATCCATTGAAACAAACCCCGAATGGAAGAGTTTTCGACAACCAGCAACAGAAGAGAAAAACTATCGAAGCCTCTTCTCCCTGAAGACATTCCAAAAAGAATTGTTGAACCCCAGCTAAATATTCATGAAAGAAGTGTTGAGGAATTCCAAGACATTTTGGATATGGAGCCGAAGGAGGGGCTTTTTTTTTACATAAGGATCCCAGGGTTGATCTTTGTAGGATCGGTTGCAGGGTACATAATAGGGAAGATGGGATTTAGCTTTGTTAACTTATTCTTTGTTGGATATGTGGTTTTTTTTGTCTATAATCGAAAGGTTGAAAGATTTACCAGAAGTCTCAAATCACTAGTGTACCACAGCGCAAGGAAGGAAAAGGCTAGGAACAATGGAGAAACTGTTGAATGGTTGAACTATGTTGTTAAAAAGTTTTGGGAAGTTGCAGAGCCTGTGATTTCTGCAGAGATATATCAGCAGGTCAACAACGAGCTTCTGAAGGTCACGCCTCCATTTCTGAACGGGTTAAGATTGACGGAGTTTACCCTTGGGAGCCGATCACCGTTTATAGAAGGAATATCGTACATAAGCATGGATGGTAACACCCTTGCAATAGAGATAGAGGTTGCCTTTGTACCACTAGAGATAAGTAGGGATGTGGTTAACTATCTTGAAAATGACAGCAAGAACTGGAACTCCAAGATTCAGTTGTCTGCCAGAGTTGGAACAAGAAATGGAATAGGGATTAATCTCCCGATTCTTGTTAAGGAGCTGTTTTTCAAAGGGCGTGTGCGGATTGTTGCAAACCTATTTTCTAAGAATGTATTTGTCAAAGATGTGGAGGTATGCCTAATGGACAGCCCTGAATTTGACTTTACGCTTGTTCCATTGAAGATGGTGGACATAATGGACGTCCCTGGGCTTAGTAGGTGGATAAGAAGTATAATCAACTCTTCGTTGGCAACGACCGTTGTCAATCCAAACTCCATCAAGGTTGATGTTGATAAGATTTCGAAGGATAAAGGAAAGGTAATTGGAGTTGTGTGTCTTCAGATACTCAACCTGGAAAACGAAGATGATGAGAGGCTAGCTGTTGAAATAGATGTGGACGGAAGGGTTGGATATCAAACAAGGTATGGAGAAGGAAAAGGGATTGTATACAATGAGCATTTCTATATGCCTATTGAAAATGTTGACTCAAGAATAGGGCTATCGCTAAGAAGTGAATCGAGAAAAACAAGGAGAAGGAATGGATCGATATTCCTAAAGAACCTCCCTCTGGACAAGATCGAGGAGTCTGTAAGAAATGAGATGTATAATCCTAGAAGAACCTTTTTCAACAAGACAAGACTAGTTAAGGATGAGCAGACTTACTCCTTTATGAACACAAACCTGCAATTCTATCCTATACAAAAAGAAAGAAGCAACAGTGGGATAATCAAGATGATGCTGGTAGGGATTGAAGATCTTCGAGGGAATAAGGCATCGAAGGCATATACATACTCCACATTCTGTACAGTAATTGTATCTCCCATTAATCGAGAGGAGTCTAGTATTCCGATGGGGTTTATTGAGAACACAGTGAGTGTGACGGCAATGATGGTGAGCGGGATAATCAAGACAACAGGAAATGTTATCACAAACATTATTCCGGGGCTTGAGACAACAACCACCAGGCTTCTACCCTCTTCAAAGAATACCTTCTATGTGTTTGAGTCGAAAAGAATATTTGGAACCAACTCTCCCATCTATAATGAGAATTTCACATTCTTTTGCAGAGATATCCAAGTCGACGTTGTGTCTATATGTGTGATGAATGACAAAACCAACGAGGTGATAGGAAGAGTGTCGATTCCTGTTCGAGACATTCACTTCAATAAAAAGGAAAAGTACAAGCTCAATGATGCCCACAGCGGGCGGATGGAGCTTTCATTTACGATTGACTATGTAGATATGGTTGATAAGGCAACCAGGTTTGTAAACTATGAAAGGATGCTAAAGATCTCGGTGGATTCCATGAACGAAAAGGGGGTTTACTATGCAATATTTGAGACCAACACAGACTGCTTCAGAATGGAGACATTTACGTCTGCATTGCCGATAAAGAGGATAGCTTATGTTCCTATTCAATCCCAGGACACCTTGAGGTTTAGGCTCTATAAAGAGACAATAAATGGAGATGTGTTTATTGGTGAAGACAGGATAAGCTGTAGGCCCTGTGAAGGGGTTAGAAAGGAGGCCTTTCTACTTGACGAGCAGATAAGTTTGACCCTCAGCATTGAGGAGGAAGCTCTTCGGGACTATTCTGGAGCACCTGAGGAGAAGAACAATGTTAAGGTTGTCCAGGCTAAGTTTGGAAAGTTCTATGGGTATAGCCAAGAAATGTTCATTGAGTTTAGTAACAAGTACGGAATAATTGGGGCTTCTGGGTTTACCAGAGGTGGGTGGCTCAATGATACGTTTACATTTATTTCTGGGAGTGAAGAGATATATGCTGTTGTTAAGAGTGGGGACCAAACGGTCAACTTGACATTAGGACAGTGTATAATTCCAAAGAGGGCCTTGAAAGAGAGGGTTATGCTTAACGAGCAAGGACTGTCTGTCGATATGGAAGTGAAGATTCAAGGATGCTCTTACAAGCCGCCTTCGATGCTGAAGGCCGGGTATCTTGAAGTCTACATCAAGAACGCAAGCAGCATCCGATCTGCAATACAAAGTCCTATTGACACCTACTGCAAGATACTTGTCAACGAGACTAAAGTATATACTACTAAACCTGTACGTAAAAACAACGATCCTGTTTTCAATGAGTCGTTCATCATGGAAATAGACAAGACAAAGGATGTTTTTGGAATCCAGATATGTGACTATAATGTTTCTGAGAGGAATTCTCTTCTATGTTATACAGAGTTTTCGCTGCATAACCTGTCGGAAGGATTCAGTGAGATGGAATTTGAGTTGTATGATGGAAAGACCTTCCAGCAAATTGACTCCAAGATCCGAATTGGATTCAACTTCTGCTCAGACCATAAAAGCTTGAAAATCAGAAAAAAAGGGATTCTGAGTGACTTCTTTGGATTCTGAGTTTAGATTTCATTAAACAGAAATTAAGCATACTTTATGGTTTATTCCTCCTTGTAGAGCCTATTGAAGTCATCAAACTTCATTCTTTTATCCTTGAATATCCCGACCATCGTGTCGACATAGCTTTCTTTAAACGAAAGCCCATAGCTCTTAAGAATTGTCTCTACATCTGATTTATCTATGTATCCCTTCTGACCTTTGTCCCATGAATTGAATATATCCAAACATCCCGCCTTTTTAAGCACCAAGGCATCAAGGACAGCGTTGAAGTCATCCCTTGTTACAGTGTTTCCCAGAGACTGTGTCAATTGGGATACTTGCTGGGGATTGACGCCAAGAAACACAATGTCTATGAACTGCCTTAGAGCTTCAAGGGTCATCTCACCTCCATTGGTTATCAAGTCGTATATCGTATCAGATTCAATCTTTTCTATCATATGGGCCTGGATGCATTTGAAAACAATATGAACCCAGGCATACCCTAGAATTTCTATTTGCCATTTCGTGACGGGATTCAACTTGTGTTTGATATATTAAGACAATAGACAGACCATTACCGGTGTAATTGACAACTTTAAAATAAAATATACCTAACTTTTGAAGTAGTATAATGAATTCCATATATGGAAAAAGAACAGAAATTCTTTCCATTTCTAAATATAAATAGAGTGTAAACATCAAGCTTATGGTTAGAAAGAGCTTATACATTTTGGCAGTAGCTGGAGTAGGAATCATAAGAGCCGGGGGGCTTTACATACCCAGCAATGTCTTACAGGATCTAGGGAAGAGTTCCAACAACGGGTGCCTCATGATTGCAGAGGTTGGAGGAAACTTCAGTGTTGTAGCCAGTGGAGAACCTGTATACATCACAGAGCAAGCCGGGCATTCTGAGGTGGTCTGGCAGCCTGTAGCTGGGGAAAATAGAGCGGTGCCTGTATACGCACCCACAGCAGAAGAAATAAGAGAGAGTATTCCTTCAGCAGCCGGTATTGCACCAACCCAGTATATTCCTCCTCAACAGGGAGGATTCGTTCCTTCTTCTACACCTGTATTTGTAGCTGTTGAAGAGGTTGGACCTTCTAATGGCACTGTAGTATCCTCTACATCTGAAACATGTGGACCAAAGACTGCAGGTGCAACCACCGGTGCTGCTGCAGGGACTACTGGTGACAAGTCAAAGGCCGGCGCTGCAGGAACCACTGGTGATAAGAGCAAGAACAATACATCTTCCTCAAAGAAAAAGAAGGGTGCCAAGAGTCTTATGGCGTTTGGAGCAGTTGTAACTACAGCATTGTTCTCAATCCTGTGATGTAAATAAATTTTCAAGCATCAATTGTATATTTTTTTAATCTTATAATTTCTAGTAGAGTATCTTAAGGCGTTAGTAAAACATTGATTGGATGTGACTTGAGGTATTCCAAAGCATGTAAGACCTTCCAGCTTAGGAGAATAATGCTCATATATCGGATGGCAGGCTTGGAATTAGGATTCCAACAAGTTCCAATACCCATTTCCTAATCAATATTTCACGCTTTTGTGCACATTCAACCACCTCGGAATGGCTTATTTCAGAATCTACACTATACTCCATGGGGCATTTACCTGCAATAAGGCTGAATCCAAACACCGTGAGCCCAGCCTGACATGCAGTAATGGCTTCTCCTATCACACTCATTCCAACAGCATCAGCACCGAGCTTGTGTAGCATACGCGACTCGGCAACAGTTTCATAGCATGGCCCTCCAGTAATGGAGAGAACACCCTCCCTAAGGAAGGATTCAATACCGAGTCTTTGAGCTGCAATCTTGGCCTTTTCCCGCACTTCTTCAGAGTATATTTTGTTCACAGGGACAAACCTCGGCCCCCACCTTTCGTCATGGGCTCCAACCAGCGGATTGACTCCACCGTATCCAAGAAAATTAATGTGGTCTTTTATAATCATGATATCACCAATATTGTACTCAGGATTGATCCCTCCAGCCGCATTGCTGATTATAATGTGTGTTATTCCACACAGCTTCATCATTCTGACAGGCATGGAGCATGTAGATAGAGGGTAGCCCTCATAATAATGAAACCTTCCTTGCATACATATAACCCCTACTCTACCCATCTTACCTGTAACAAGCTTACCATCATGGCCTTGAACAGTGCTAATTGGAAAATGAGGTATGTCTTTGTACTCAATTTCAATCTTTTCCGTTAACTCTTCTGGTATTGCTCCCATTCCAGATCCACAAATAATACCTACTTTTGGTTTTATATGTATCCTCTTCATGACAAAATCCGAGATATCCTTAACCAACTCATACGTATACTTTGGGCCAGTATCATGAGAATCATTGCTAAAACAGTTGCTACTTTTAGTTTCTGAAATCATCCAGGGATTTCACCTGGATTCTTTTTTGAATTAAAAACCTGACTTTCGAATTTCCTGAATAAATACTTTAATCCATGGGAGTTGGTTATGTGTGAAATCGTCTTTTTGGAATCCTCACTTTTCTTATCTTCTGACGAGATTTCTAAAGCAAAATTTTCCTCACGGCAACCCCGACAAAAATGCCTTTAGAAGCAAAGTACACCTGGGATCAGGAGCTAAACGAAATCAACATCCGATTTCCAATGGCCGAAGGTGCTGACAGCAACTCGGTAAAGATCAGCGTTGTAGGAAAGAAAGTACTTATGAAGATGCAGGAAGAAGTAATAATGGATGGAGAGTTCCTTCACGAGGTGGATTCCTCCAGCTTGTGGTGGGTAATTGATGGAGATTCAGTTGATATCAATATAACAAAAAAAAGAAACGAATGGTGGGACAGTTTGTTAGTAGGGTCTGAAAGCGTTGATGTTCAGAAACTAGCTGAGGATAAGCATGCCGATATAAGCATGCTAGATCCAGAGGCCAGGGAGGTTGTTGAGAAGATGATGCATAACACAAACAAGAAGGATCCAAGCGATTTATGTGATTAAAACTTGTTGGAATTGTCTGCACATCTTGTCTTTTTTCAGGTCCAAGGAAAATATTTCAAAAAATAAACACAGGAAGGGCTTATGACAGCGAAAGAGATCAAAAGGATCATGGAGAAGGAGACGTCAAGGGTAAAGAGTCTCAGCTTTCATCCAAACAAACCAGTGGTGATCTCTGGCCACCATAGTGGATCTATAAGGGCATGGGATTATCAGATGGGTGTTTGCATCCATGAATTTCTTGACCATGACGGGTCTGTAAGGGCTGTGTTATTTCACCCCCGAGGAGACTTCTTTGTGAGCGGGGGAGATGATAAGATCATAAGGGTGTGGAGCTACACTGAAAGGAGAATTACAAACAAGCTGAAGGGGCACGAGGACTTTGTTAGGTCGTTGGACTTTCATCCAACAAAGCCGTGGATTCTTAGTGCATCTGATGACCAAACAATAATGGTGTGGAATATGCTAACAGGAAAGCTCCTTGCAACAGCCCGAGGGCATTGCCACTATGTTATGGCAGCCAGATTTCTAGGAGAGGAGTCTATTGTGAGCGGGTCTCTGGATCAATCCATAAGGATCTGGGATTGCAAGGGATTAAAGGAGGGAAACAAAAAGAATTCATTATTGCCCGACATAGTTGTAAAGCAGATTGTAGACGGGCATGACAGGGGAATCAATTCAATAGCAGTCAAGGATGAGATTTTCGTCAGCGGAGGAGACGATAGAGACATCAAATGCTGGGAGTGGACTGAAACGTCTGTTTGGGAAAAAGAAGTCATGTACAACCATCAAGGGCCTGTGACAGGTCTTTTGTGTGATAGAAAGTATATATTGAGCTCTGGCGAAGATGGGCTATTTTCGATATATAATACAGAGAGCAGGAAGTCCATTGAGTGCCGCACAGAAGGGAGGTATTGGTGTGTAGCTAACAAGGGGAACTTATATGCAGCAGGCCATGATTCCGGATTTGAAGTGTATCTTTATTCCGAACCCAAGATTGTCTGTGTAGACGATGAAGGCTTCTTTTATTTGAAGGACTCCAAGATTTACTTCAGTGATTTCAAAACTGAAAAGATACTTTTCAAGCTAAAAAAAGATATGATTTCTATTTGTTCCAAAAGACCTTATCTTCTTGTCCAGTATTGCGGTAGGTTTGATGTTCTCAAGGAAGGAAGGGTCATTTTGGGGGAAGCTGGGGAAGGTGTGTTGTTTAGAAACTCAAATGGAGATGTGGAGCTAATTATAAGGAATGGGGATGGGACTTACAGGGGAGGTCTGGATTCAAGAAGCAGAAGCCTTCTTTCTTCTTCTAAGGGGAGGTTGTTTAGAGGGAATGACGAGTTCTTTTTCTTGGTTAATGGAAGAAGCGTTGCTATGTGCTTTGTTGAAGGGGAAGAAAGATCATTTAGTGTTCCCTTCAACCCAGTAAAGGTGGCTTGTTCCAGTGACAGAATATCGTTTATTGGGAGTAATGACATTCTGATTTATGACCTCGACTTGAATCCTGTAAACAGTGTTAATGAGATAGTTTCTGTTGTCGATGGGTTTTTCTGTGAAGATATCTTCATCTATGCAACCTATAGACACCTCAAATATGCATTTGAAGACTCGGGTGTATTGAAGAGTGTTGAGAAGCCAATAGTTCCATTTGCTCTTGAAGGAGGAAAGACTGTTTACTTCTTGTCTGACGATGGGATTGAATGCACTGATGTGGATTTCACGGAGATAAGATTCAAGAAGGCCGTTCTTACAGGAGGAGACGTTACCTCTCTGATTGAAGAAGGGATGATGCCAGGGCTTGCCCCTCTTTCGTATCTTGTCAAGCAGAAGAAAGGAGCACTGGCTCTTCCATACATTAAGGACGGTAAGCAGCGATTTGAGCTATGCCTTAGTGATATGAGGCTAGATGAGTGTATGGAGTATTGCATGCAGGAAGGAGACGCAGACATGAACAGAAGGCTTGCGGATGCAGCCATTAGAGAGTGTAGAGTAGACATAGCAGAAAAGTGCCTTGAAAGCATAAAGGAATGGAACATGCTGTTTATGCTTTATGTATGCTCGAAGAATGATGAGAAGGTCAAGAGGCTTGTAGATAAGGTGGATTCTGTAACAAAAAACATGATCATGATGTACTTGGAGGATGTAGAGTACTTCGGAAAGATTGGACTGATTAGTAGGTATGAAGACGGAAACGAGAGGAGGGGGATGAGTTCTGAGGATGAAGAATGCAGCCACACAGAATTGGAAGCATCTGATTCTCTTGAATCTAAATTACCAGCCTCAAAAGAAGTTTTGTGGGAGGAAGATGGGCATGGCAAAGCCCATTCTTTATCAGAAGATGAAGTATTTCCGAACCTACCTGAGATGAAAGAAGAGCATAAAGCCAAGAATCTTCCTGTCGACGAGAAATCCCTGGATGAGAATAGCCATTATGAGACCTCTGAGGATTTAGGCAGGATAATAGAAAAAGGGCTATCTCTGACGACAGAAGGAAAGTTTGGAAAGGCAATTGAGGCCTTCCGGGCAGGGATTGTGAAGATTGCGACCTATATTTGTGGCAACAATGCCGGTGAAGCTTTTGTAGAAGAAAGAAGAAAGATTGGATCTTATCTCTCGGGTCTGGGTGTTGAGAGAATAAGAAGGAAGACCGAGTCTCCCTTAAAGAATATTATGATGGCCAAGTACTTTTCCGAACTTCCACTTGAAAAGGAACATCATATTCTAGCCTCATCCACAGCCATCATGGTGTTTAGAAAGAATGGAAACCTAAAGCAAGCAAAGGAGTTGGCTTTATTGCTCAAGAAGGAAGGTGGAAATAGTAAAGTTATCGAAAAGGCGATTGAGGAGACAGATCCTGAAGATGATTATGAGCTTCCTGAGGGTGTGTTCTGCCATGACGCTCTTGAAATAAGACCTGACGCAAAAACATGCCTATTATGCTTCATCAACAACGCCAATGGCGATATATGTACAAGCTGCAGGATTGGTATTCTCCAATAATAATAAAAACACTGTGGTATCCCTATACCCTTTCCCATCCTTTTAGATGAACTTGCAAAATTCAGATTCTCCTAGATGAGCCCTTGAGGTGTAATGAACAACAAAGAGAAGGCAAAGCCAGATAAGAATCGATATGGTGTTTTGAACCTTCCTCAAGAATTGATTCCAAGGCTCATTGCCCATCTGAGTGTGAAGCATATAAAGAGGCTAATGGGATGTAATTCTCTCCTTTATATAAAGCTAAGAAATGACTTCTCATTGTGGAGATTCTTTACATCTGGAAGGCATTCAAGTATTGCCGGATACATTGAAGAGATTAAGAATAAATATACACTGATGAGGAACATATCTCGTTCTAAGAATGAAAGGAGCATTGATTTTGAGACAAACCAGTCTGACCTCACGTTTATGCAGATAGATCGGGACAGGATAATATGCTCTTCGGACGACCAGACCATAAAGATATTTGGAATGAACGGGAGGCTTATAAGGACATTTATCGGGCACAAGGGGGGAGTGTGGACTTTTATGTTCAACAGCAAATATCTTGTGAGCGGAAGTACAGATAAGACAGCTCGGATCTGGGATTTGTGGACAGGATGTACACTTTGTGTCCTTGTCGGGCATAAGTCTGTTGTCAGGTCTCTGAAAATATATGAGGACTACATTGCAACCGGAAGCAGAGATTCTGAAATAAGAGTCTGGAACTTTAGAGGGACATGTCTTAATGTACTCAAGGGGCATACAATGAGTGTCAGATGCATGGACATGGACGAGAGCTATCTTGTGAGTGGGTCCTACGATGGAAGTGTGGCCCTATGGGACTATAGAAAAGGAAAACTTCTAAGGTATTTTAAATCGCATTCTCTTAGAGTCTACTCTGTCTCACTCTCGCCAAGCTATGTAGCTTCCGGGAGCCTTGATTCCAGCGTCCATATTTCAGCCCTTGATGGAAGGCTGCTGTGTTCGTACAAGATCCATCGTTCATTGGTGATTTGGCTCAAATTTGTTGGCAATGGACGTTATCTGCTTAGTTCTGGTGCAGACGGGATTTTGTGCAAGTGGGATGTTTTAGAAAATGCTCTTGTGTACAAAATAGAAGAGAACGGACACATAACAGCACAGGCGGTTGTCGAAGATCTTCTAATAGTTGGAACAAAGAGAGAGGTAAAGATATATAATCTGTCGAGCGGACAGTTTATCCGAACATTATTTTCTGCTTCTTCCTTGATAAGCAAGGTTGAGGTGTCTGGAAGGTGCATATCTATTGGATATTATTCTGATTCCGGGGCCTGCAGGCTTGTAGTGTTTAATTATTAAGGAAACGCCATGCAAGATAAAGTGCAATACCAACCCCTCTAAATGCTCCACAGACAAGCGTTAAGAGAAGGAATCACAAAGCCACTTTACCATAGGCTTGCAGATGAAGCACTGGCAAATCTATCTGAACACTTGGAAAATGAGCTGTATGACGGATACGCAGACTACAAAGGTGATAATCTTCAGGTCAAGGTCGAGAATGTTGGGGAATATATGTTCAATAAGCAGCCAGCATCAATGCAGATATGGACTTCTTCCCCAATAACAGGGCCCAGGAAGTTTGACATATACAGAAGCTATGAGTGGATTGACACGAAGAACAATATCTCACTTAGCAAATATGTTGAAGAAGAACTAAAAAAGATACAGAGTAAACTGAATAGAAAGGCAAACAACATGGGCTCGTGCTTAGAATGATGTTTATAAAATAGAAACTTCTATTCCACAGAGCTCTTTAATTTTTCGATTTTTTGAAATTCAATATCCTTTAGTTATACTCAAAAGCTTTTCCTTTTCCTCAATCGTTCTCATTGTGACATAGTATGTCTTCCCTGATTTCAGTGCAGAATAAAGCTCACAGGAAATGTCCCCAAGGACATAACAAGACCTATGTACAATCATTTTGCAGTCTCTGCACTCAAAACCTTGATCGACAAGCCCATACAAAACTTCATTGCAAAAGTCACAAAGAGATCCTTGGGGCAGCGTTTTAACAGCAAACAGGTGGTTATTAAACTCGTAAATCTTGACAGGGTCTTCTGGAATGTTCTCTACAATTGTGCTTTTCCTACTTCTCTCAATCTCTGCTTTTAGTTGACTTATCTTCCTGTTCGACCCTTCAAGCTGCATGTTGGCCTCTTCAAGTGTTTTGCCTTGAAGTAAAGCTCTAATCTTTTCTATTCCTTCTTTGATGGCTATTTCTGTATTGAGATCCTCTTCAAGAGACTTCAGGCTTCTTCTCCCAGCCGAGCTCACACTTTTAACCTCCTCATTCATAAAAACAATCCTTAGCGTCATTGGTATCTTTTTCTGTGGAAGATGATGAAGCTCATTAGGCCTCAATTCTCCGACATAGACGCTGGAGATGTGATGGGCTTCATCTCCTACCCAGAGGCGGTCTTCTTCTATCTTTACAACTATAGATCCCCCATTGACTAAATGGCATGAAAAGGACTGCTTTACGGCTACTCTATGAACTTTTGATCTTTCCTTCTTCAGGAAGCTTAGCTCCTCCTCCATGCTTTTTCTGAAGAGTATCTCTTGATTAAGCTTCTGCTCGTACTCCTTAAC
The DNA here is from genome assembly GCF_000280035.1 of Encephalitozoon romaleae SJ-2008. NCBI lineage: Eukaryota > Fungi > Microsporidia > Unikaryonidae > Encephalitozoon > Encephalitozoon romaleae. The sequence continues at coordinate 124,387 of NC_024896.1, forward strand.
TTCAGCGGTTTTTAGCCTAAGTTGCCTTTTTAAGCTATCTAACCCTTCGGACCTAAGCTTTTCACTGAGGCTTTTATTTTCATATTCAACCATTGCCTTTATTCTAAGGACTTCTTGGAACTTCTCTTTGCAAATTTCAACCTCAGACTTCAGGCCTTTATTTTCCACAGATAGATTATTCATGGACTCCTGGAAGCCTTGGAATATACTCATGATTTCTTCAACCTCCTTCCCAGCTGCGTGAATCGCTAAAGAGAGCTCCTTAAACAGGGCTCTCTTCTCTAACCTCTCTGTGGAAGCAGAAAACTTGGAAATGTTCATGGACTCTTTCTCTGCAATAGAATATTCTTCCGAGAGAAGGGCTTTGTTGTTTACCTCCTCAGTGACATCCTTCAGCCAGGTTTTATACCTTTCAAGCTCACCTTTGGCATCTTCCAGCTCTTCTTTTTCAAACAGCAACTGTGATAAAACATCCTTGAGCTCTTTTTGGCGGTGTTGAACTTCGTTCTTTGAGTCTTCCAGCTCCTTCCTAGTGCTTTCAAGCTCCATCTTCATTCCCATCAATTCCTGTTTCTGTGACTCAAGAATCCCCTTATTCTCAGAAATCTTGGTTAAAAGATTCTTATGGGCCTCTTCATGCTCCCTGATTTTGGAATCCTTCCTGCTGCAAGTAGAATCTGCTTTTTCCATCATACCGTAAAACTTGGATACAAACCCCGGATCAAAGGTAAACCCTACAAACGGCATGTAATTCCCCTTCACATCCAGATTCCTCCTCTCAGGATCAAATTGAGTATCCACAAAATGAGATGTGTCAGAATCCCCACTTATCTCAGGAACAAAAGGAGGACTAAGCTCCTTAAGCCTATTCCAGTCTATCCCCTCAAAAAACCTATGGCTCTTTATGTCCTCAATCTTGATCCTTTTATCCTTTGTTGTTATCAAACTCTCAATCAGGCTTGTAAGCTCTGGAGATACCTTGAAAGGAAATCCAAACTCTGCTTTTGTTATTTTTCGATATGTCTCCATCAAGGTATCAGAGTAGAAAGGCGTTGTTCCATACACCATCTCGTAAATTATAACCCCAAGCGTCCAGAAATCTACATCCTCCCCGTACTCGCATTCCTCATTTACAGAGCACAAGACATCAGGAGAAACATAGTCAGGCGTTCCAACCGTAATAGATGACCTTGCCTTCCCATCCTTCATCTTAATACAGCTACCAAAGTCTGCCAGCTTCACGTGCCCATCACTCCCAATAAGTATGTTATCCGGCTTTAGGTCTCTATGTATCCATCCTAACTTATGGAGCTCGTCAAGTGCTGCAACAATTTCTGCCGCATAGAATCTTACCCAATCCTCTTCCAAGACATCCTCCTTAGATAGTAACCCCATGAAGTCTCCTCCAGGAATGAAATCCATCAGGTAATAGAGATACTCTTCATCTTGCATGGTCATATGAGCACAAACAAGCCATTCGCTACCAATGCAATCAACCATTGCTTCTTTTTCAGCCATGAACAGAGCAGTGTGTGGCTGTCTAAGAACCAATTCCTTGGAGACCCTCTTCATGGCATAGATCTTTCCTTTCCTCACAAGAAAAACCTCTCCATATCCACCTTTAGCCACATTCTTGACAATTTCATAATCAGAAGGCTTTGTCTTTTCTCCAATAACTTCCTTAATTCTACCCAGTGGCACGCTGATCCTCTTCTCAGATATCTCATGATAAACAGCTTCTAGGCAATCTCCAATTATGTTTATCCTCTCCATCTCCATAAGGACTTTGATTTTTAATGTTTTTACACAAGAGAAAGCCTAGCATCTAGAGGAAATAGGCGATAGAGCAATCACATTTTACTTTTATAAGAACTACCGGAAATATTCAAATGAATATCATTCCATAACTCCTCATCTCTAAGAATATTTCCATGGCCATGGTCGCTAAGCCTGACCTTGGCTCCATACTTCTTCGATAACATAATGGAATGGTGATAGGGAATGATGTCATCCTTCATCCCGTGGTATAGGAAAATATCCTCGCCATTTACATGCTCCATATTCTTTAATGTATCGTATCCCATTTCTTTTGAAAGCTTCTCTTTTATCCAAGGAAACAGAAAGCTGATGATCCTGCAAGCAACACTTTCCATGGCTACATCAGTAATTGATGTAAATGCCGAGATCATGAACATCTTTTGTGGACGATATCTTGTGCCTAAACTATTCTTCTCTATGTACCCGCAATATTCCGCCATTATCCCTGTTCCTAACGAGTGCCCAACCATGTGAACCTCTTCGGCGTTAAATCTTGAGATAAGATATTCAAAGCATGCCATAACATCCAAGTTGACCATGGAGACATCGAATTCTCCCTCAGAGTCTGCAAACCCACGATAGTCCGGAATGAGAACACAGTACCCCTTGCTCACCAGAATGTCGACTTTAGAAGAAGATACATAATCTTCTCTAGAACATCCCTTCCCATGGAGGGCAACGATGAACCCCTCTGGGATTCTATCTCCTTCAGGCTCTAACAGATATGCCCCAATCTTCTTGCTGTCCTTGGTGGCTATGTAAATGTTATGGTCTAAGCGCTTTTGGTGATCCCCGAAGTTTCTCTTTGAGTCGCTTATGTTCAATACCATTCTTTTCAAAGATGGTATCATGACCAAACTTAGAGCCTAAACAAGTATTTGTTTTATATACCCTGCTGTTTTAGAAATCGACACTCAATCTAGTCCCTAAATGGCATCCGGGGAGAACTTGGCGCCGCGGGATGCAAAAGTCATATCTGTAATCCTTAGGTCCCTAGGAATAGAGGAATGTGAGCCAAAGGTCATTATACAGCTGTTGGAATTCGCCTATAAGTATACTACAGATGTTCTAGAAGACGCATTGCTATTTGCAAAACATGCGGACAGGGTGCATATCATTACAAATGATGTTAAGCTTGCTCTTCAGACAAAGGTAGGAAGGCATTTTGTCCCTCCTCCGCCAAGACAGTATCTATCTGACATAGCTGCAATGGTCAATTCAAAGCCACTATCAATACCAGATGGGGAAAACCTCATCAAGGTTCCTCCCTCATCCTCGGCACTACTTAACTTGGACTATGAAGTCCTTAGAAAAGACAGCGATAAGAAGAGAAGAATTTACTGAAGACTGCAAAGTAGATACTAATTAAACTCTTCTTTCACAAACACAGATGATATGCTGGTTTATTTCATAAACAAGCCATATAGGTTCTCCTTCGCAGACACTTGGTTATTTTCAAGGAAATCTATATATGCTTCAACCACAGCCCTGTCTATTCTTAAGGCCAGGTCATCATCCTTAATGTTCTTAAATACAAATAACAACTTATTGATTTCGTCTTCTTGAAACTTATCAAGTATTTGGAGCTTTTTCTGTGCCTTTGGGTCTCCTTTTAAGTAAATATCTAGTATCTTTGTCCTCTCCTCAAAGGCTTTGTCTATCTTCTCTTTGAACGGGCCATTTTTCCTCTTCAGGCATCCATAGAGAAAGTCTAGCACAAGAGACCTTCTTTCTGTAGATGACTTCAGATGCATCTTGGATATAAGATCTTCACATGGAGCAATAAGCCTAGGAACTGCCCGGTTGATTATCTCTGATATGTTTGGAATACTCAGGCTCCGGATTAGATTTGCAAAAATCCCCGGAGCAAATATCGATCCTCCAATGCTAAGACTGATTCTAGAGTCAAGCACAAGGGTCTTTGAGATCTCGGTCTTCTCACCATAAAACTCTGCCATTTCCCTATTGATCGCTTTATGTATCCCATCGTCTCCATGCTTAGCACTCATGAGTCTTTTCATCATTTGGAGATACTCTTCATCCTTGTCCTCATAATACAGCCTTGGTAACCGTCCGTTTGCTCTGGACCTAAGTTCTTTGTACTTCTGTGCAGACAGTTCTCTTCCTATCATCGATCTATCATTGTTAAAATATTTGTTCCGAAGCTCTAATGCATCTTTTAGATCCCTTCCAACACCATCAACCTTGGTAAGGTAATTGTTGAATTGGTTGAATGCAGAAGGATTTTCAACTAGAAGCTCCTTTGCAACAAACACGGTTTTCTTCACAAACTCCTCCATAAGCTCGTCGGTGAACTGGTTCATTTCGCAAATAAAAACCAAAGAGTTTATGGATATAAAGCTTTCATACAAAATCTCTCTGTTCAAGTTTGTTGGAATGGCCATATCCCCACTGGGAGCATCTGCGGGTTCACACTCACTCATCTTATCTCTAGAAACATGTGCAACCAATGCATTAAAGAACAACCTTAAAAGGCCCATTGTTTCATAAGCTCATTTCTTTAAATGCCAGGAGTTTCAAGTTGTATTTGTTTAGAAAGGACATTTAATTCGGACTATCTGTACATTGGGATTCCAGACCAGACTGCCTTTCTATATTCCATGTACTCTGAAGAGGTAGAAACCATCTCTCTTTCACATTCTTTTATTCTCGGGATGATTCTACTGCTTACAAACCAAAGAAATATTGCAAGAGAGACAAAGCAGGAAAGGTATATAGTGCAAGATGCCCAATAAAGTATCAATGAGGAGTACAATGGGTGCCGGACGAATCTATAGGGCCCGCTCCTTTGTATCCTCCTTCCTCCAGTTTTGTTATCTGGCATATGCCTTAAAGTGACGAAGAAAAATGTGATCGAAAAGACCAATCCGCAGGCTGCAACGGCTTTAAGGACTCGACCTCCAAAGTACCCTGCCGACTTCGGCACAAAAAGGCTTTCGAGAAGTAGGCATCCAAAAAGAATGACAAAATCATCATGTCTAATAATCCTCATGCCAAAGTCAATGTTCCGAACCCTTTCTCTCGAGTGCAGAAATATTAAGAGAGACGTGGACGAGACTATGTGGAGTGCCAGGTAACAGCTCGAGTGAGAAATACCAAGCATAAATAGAGATCCAAGAGCAAAGTAAAATGAGGGGCATTCCATTTAAGGGGTCATCGTCTTATTCTTTCTAAACATAGAGAAGAAGAGGTTCATCAGGAAGGTTATGCCAGGGTGTTCTGATAGACACTCGGATTCTATCTAAGGCTCACCCTTCCGTCTGGATGGCTTTTGCAGGGCATGTGCAGGATGCCTTACCTAGGAAAAATAAAAGCTTATCACATGAAAAACACTCCCTTGAGTAATGGCCAAGAATTTCAAAAATAAGAAAGTACAGAAGTCAACAGAAACAATGGAGCTAGGAAAGGTTTTATATATGTGTCAAGGGCAACCGGTGGTAAAACTGATGGCAAAAGACATTCCATATCCAAACTCTCCCGTTTTGGATTTGTCCTCAAGAGTGATAGGAAAGGTGGACGAAATTCTAGGAAGATTAGACGATGTCCATGCAACGATCAGGCTAGAAAATCCGTCTGGTACTTTGAAGAGGGGGGAGACCTTACTTTCATATGTAGATAAGTTTATTCCGAAAAAGAGATTTCTGCCTAGAGAGGAGGTCGAAAAAAAGAAAGAGGAAACAGACCGCAAGAAGTCCAAGTTTAGAAAAGATCAAAGAGCCGAAAGGGGAAAGCCTGGAGCTTTTAAGGAAAAACAGAGACTGCACGGTAGGAAGACTAACAACAAGTGGGCCTCCAGGCAAAATGGAAAGAAGCAGGAATTCGGGAAGGATAATAGGAGAAGAAAATGGGATTCTAGCAGGAGCAACCGTAACGATTAAAGTATTTTCGTATGCAGTAAAATATGGCGGCCAATAAGGAAAGTTTATTTTTCGTTTTCATGACTGACTGAAATCTCAAGCAACTTTGATTCGTAGTACTTTTTTTTCTCTATCAACTTTTGCCTTATCTCTGCAATGGTCTTTTCGTCTTCTTTGATTTTCTTCTGAATTTCCCTTGTTAATCTCTTGTCATCTTCCCCGAGGGCTCCTGACTTGTTTGTTATGGATCGGCCAATCTCTTTAGTTTTGTAATCGTCATAGAATATTTCCGTCGCCTCAACAAGCTTTATAAGGTTCTTTGCTATTAAGATGTCGACCAAAAGATAAAAGTCGTTACTTACCACCTTCTCGAGGATCATTGTTCCCCATGGGTATTCTCTGCTGCAGCCGTTATTATCCTCGGGGATCGTGCTTTTTGCAATAACAAAAAAGGGGTACTCAGATTTGCCGATCCTCTCCTTGTCAGGTACATCTAAATGGAAGACATCGATACTCTCCCTGTACAAGGCTTCTGCAATCCTATTGCTGCACTCCTGTCTCTCAATGTCACTCAGAAGATCACTCTTCCCAACAACCGGAATTAAATTGCACATCTTCGATATCTCCTTCATCGTCTTTATGTCTACCAACTTCACATGCGATGGATTTGGCTCTAAGAAGTAAAGACATACATGGAATCTCTTATCCTTTATCAGAGGCCTGACATTCCTTCTCTCTTGCTCCAAATAATCTTTGAAATTATCCTGAATCAAGTCAACAATCGGAACCCAGCATTCATGGTTGCAAACATTGTCACCTACTCCATCTATCTCAGCTATAGTAATTCTTGTTTGGAAGTCTTTCTCCATCACAAAGAACTTGGATATCTGGATATTAATAAGAGAGTTCCTATGGAAATACTTGTCTTCCTGCTCCTCGCAACCGTCTTTATCGGATACTTTAGTGGAGTCATTGCTCTGCTGCTCATCATCAGGCTTCAGAAAAGGATCAGAGGATAGAACAGAGTCTCCAAGCATTTGGTTGATGAAGGATGTCTTTCCCAGGCCGTTTGAGCCAACCAGCATTATGTTGAAGTCTATACCTGCTTTACAAAAGCTTCGGTATTTCACATTCGGAAGATTCGATACACCTATACCTTTTTGCGTCATATAAACAAATAATCATATGACCTTTATAATGTCGTAAACAATAAAGAACTCCGGAACACCTGAAACATCACACTTTTAAATATGCATCATTCTTTATGAATAATGGACGAAAAGCTCAAAGAAATGGTGGATGCAAGCAGCTTTGCAGAGAAGGAGCTAAAGGTAATACTCGGGGAAATAACTCTACAGAACGAGAGGCTTGTGGATATCCAACGCAAAATTGGAATCACCAGAGGGCACCTCCTGAAAAGCTCGAAGCTTATTGGAGAAATACTTAAAATTACAAAGCCCAGGCTGGCCATTGGAATAATAATCCTTTCTATAGTATTACTGGTTCTGGTATATGTCAAGCTAATATTCCCAAAATAAACAACTCTATTTGTTTACGCTCCATTCTTATTTTGGCACTGTTTACTCCTCTTCCGTTTCTTGGATGAAACAAATTGACTGGAGCAATCCAGAATTCTTCTTCAAAAACAAGCTGATAGAAAACTCCACAACCGTGGAAGAGGAGTTCCGGAAAATAAAAGTCCATAGATTAGAAAGAAACAAAAGGATCCTTGCGCCAATGATCTTCTGCCTGGTTGTGAAGAGCACCAGGGCATATAGGCAAATGCACATCCGGGTAACCTTGAAGAAGCATATGGTCGAAATGGAAGCCAGAACTGAAATATATCCTGAAAGCTTTCTAATGGTTGAGTATAGCAAGGAGGTTGGCCATAGAGAACCATTTTCCGTTAACGTTGAAGCGTGGAGTCCAAAGGGAATGGTCTCGGGAAAAAGCTTTGTTGTTTCGGACCTGGAGCTACCTTCAAAAACATTAGTTTCTCTCAAAATAGACTATGAAGGGGTCATGGAGGAAATTGAAATGGAAGCCCATTGTGTTCGCACTGACCAAAGTATAAGTCAAATCCATGAAGATATGAAAATCATAGGGCATCGAGGGTGTGGGACGAATGGGCACCCGTCAACAAGGATGATGGAGAATACAGTCTCTTCATTCAAGGAGGCATACAGAAGAGGACTGAAGTGGGTTGAAATGGATGTACAACTCACAAGAGATGAGGTCCCTGTGATTTTTCATGATTTCGTAATTCAATCTGGTGCATCTCGCATAGGAATAAACGAGATAACACTCAAAGAATTTCTTCATCTTGTAGGAAATCAGGACGAGGAGAATCATAGCCTTCCTTGTACACTTTCAAGATTTCTGGAACAAATTGATGATGAACATGGAGTCAATATAGAAATAAAATACCCTCTTCCATCTGAAGAAGGAAGATATAAACTGAAGGATCTAGTTCCTGCAGAGAGAGTTGTTGAGAAAGTTGTGGAAATGGTCCAAAGAAGTAGGAAGCAAAGGGTGATTTTTTCATCATTCCATCCGTACATTCTCTTAATGGTGAAGCTGAGGCTTCCTAATTTCAACATCTTCATGCTGACCGAGGCAAAAGGTGGCGAAGGGAATCCATATACAAACACGTTGTATGATGCACTATACTTCTGTACAAAGTTGGGGCTTGATGGAGTTGTTTTGGACTGGAGTTGCATGGCTATAAACCCAATAGATATTGTTAAGATTTTCAAGTCATTCGACCTAAAGACATTTGTATATGGCGATGAAATCAACGACAAAAACATCATAAGCATCCTGAAAGAAGCAGGTGCCCATGGAATAATAATAGACGATTTAGAGCTGATCTGTACACAAAATAATGAACATCATTAAAGCCTTTCTGCCCCACTACTGTCCAGAACCTTGGCATTCAAGCAGAATCTAATCATTTATTTGCTTCATTAAGAAACTCCCCAAGCTCTCGCATTTTGACCTTTGTGTGATCAAACACACCATCCTCATCCTCTCCTTTTTCCCCATCAACCTTTCTGGTGTCACCCCATGTGAAGTCATCAAAATGCCAGAAAGCATATGTGGGGAGGACAAGGTTCCAGATAGGGATGGACAATATATAGATCAAGCACCAGAATACATATTGGACTTCCATTGTCGTAATTAGTATCAGTATGGCAGGTAAACCAAAAATACCAACAAGCATAATCAAAGGAACCCAAGCAGGCTCAATCAGTATTGACACCGCAATCATAACAAATGTAAAGATGATGGCAGCTGGCAATACCAGCGTCCCAAACAACTCCATTACCACAACAAGTTGCATGGAAAAACAAAAGGCCCCGCATAGGTTGTTGACCTGGACAAGCTCAAATAAATTGTGTATGGTTGAGTTGATCCATCTTCTTCTTTGGCTGAGAAGAACTCCAAATTCCCCGGGAACATATGTCTCACACTTGGCTGCTGGAATAAACACAAGTTTTCTTCTGTAAAAGTTTTTTAGCAATAGAGTCGTTAAATACCTATCTTCTCCCAGATGTAAAAGATTCTTTTGGTGTAAAGTCTTTGCCTCAAGAACAGAATAAGCATTTATAATTGCAGGATTTGCAAGAATAGGAAGGCAGAGACTCTTTTCCAGAGACGAGCTTAGAATAGACTTTACATTATTAAACCTCTGTGCCCCAATACGAGACTTAGATGGCCCCGACAGCAGCTGTCCCTGCTGATTTGTAACTATCTTTATTCTGTACATACAGAAACATCCAGGAAGACATGTAACACCACCAAATACTGACTCAAATGCCTTGTTGAGGTGGTGGCTGATATAGTACTCAAAAACCTGTATCATGGTGACCCAACTCTCAAACTTATTCAAGATCATCGTTTCTCCACATATCCCAATAACCTTCTGGTCGGTTTCAAAAACATTTACCATGATAGAAAGAGCATCAGGCTTCACAATTGTGTCTGCATCAACCATCAATATACACTCAAAGTCCTCAGGATCCATATGCGGCATTAGAAGCTTCATCTTCTGGTATATTTCAAAATCTAGCTCAGTCATCCTGTCTCCATAAATCAGCCTCGAAAAAAATGACATCAGAATCACCTGGCTGTCTCTTTTTCCTCTGTTCCCAGCCTTGAATGTCTCTTCAGGATTCCCACATTTATTGATTATAAGGATCCTTGTCTTGTAATTCCTAACTTCAGTGGTGTCCTCCTGCCTTCCAAAGCATGGCCAGCATCTATGCCGTGTGCTCTTTATTTCCTCCTTTACATGGTAATATCCAGCATAGACTTTAGCTCGGTTGTGACGCTTGGCTCCATGAGTAAGAGATATATAACTCTTGGGCTCCGCATTTCTGTCGACATCAGACAAACTCAGAACTATATCTGGTGTGCTCATCTCATTTCCAGATCCAATTATTTCCCCATCGCATATTACTACAATCATCTTGTAATCATATCCATAGTCTTGCTTACAAAGACTATCCAAAGTATTTTTTATTCCATCCTTTCCTTCACTATAACATGTAACTAACAATATACAAGGCGTTATATTAGGCCCGGCCCGAGGCATCCTCTTGGCATACCAAGAGTAGAAAAACCCTAGCGAAAACTTCGTGATAATTAGCCCAAAGATAGAAATAGTTGTGATCCAGAATACCGTATCGGCAAGAAGACATCCAGGAGTCTTCGTGGCAACCTTTCCAGCATAAAACGTATCCTGATAACATCTCCACTCATCTATGTCAAAATCAGGCTTTCCTTCTGTCCCAGCATATTTGTTATTAAATTCTTCAAATAAAGATTCAGAACAGTGTGAAGGATCATAAACCTTATTGCCAACAACTATCATTCCCTTTCTCATTATGTCCCCCCAGTCCCAATAAATGTCATTTATTCTTTCTAGCTCATCAATGTCCTCAGTCCCGCTTACCAACTGTCTTCCAAACGCAAGCTTGCATGCGTTACTATTCTTTTCAAATACATGTGTGTGGTTTTCTCCAAATGCATATTCATCATCTGTATAATATATTCCCCCGTTTGCTATGACAATATTTCCGTCGAATCCATCTCTCTTCAACCTAGATGCAACATATTGAGTATTTCCTTTACAAATAATTGTGTTCATTCCATATGTAATAAAAGCCAAGACAACCCAGCAGAAGAATATGCAAATGCACAAAGCCACCTTTTCTCTCCATGCATGCTGTACTTCGGGAGTTGCCATTCCAAAGCATCTAAGCATGAAATTTGGAATCAGGCATGTTAGGAATATAGTAACCTTATACCACCATCCTTTATTTTCTGATGTATTTTTTGGAGGCTTCTGAAGTCTTGTTCTAGATGGATTTCTTAATATTTCCCCTTGAGACAACATTTGTTTGTGTAAGGTAGGTTCAATATAAGATATTTTAATTAATTATACCTGGAGATTCTCAAGTGGACCTCAGGAAGTAGGAGGCAGAGTTGACATAAACCTCATATAGGATGTCAAAGATATCAAGGTCTACAGTGTCTGTGTCGAAAAACTCAAACACAGGGCACTTTCGGTTCCCTTTCCACCTTACTCCACTTCTCTCCACATCCCCCTCCAGAAGATACGCCTTCTTCATCAGGGTCTTGTTTGCCACAAACTCATTCTCATTCACCTCCATCTCAACCCTGTATGCATATCCATCAAGATAGTCAACAGACAGAGATCTCATCCATCCCGTGTTGATCAAGTTGCTTGAGTCCCTGGGAAGTATCATTTCTCCAATCTCGTACCTGTCCAACACACGTCCCCAGTAGCTTCCAGAATCCATCTTTGCAATCGCCTGGTCTCTCCTTATAAGCAACGGCTTGATCATCTTGTGATGGTCTAGCTTGCACTCAAAATCCTTCTTTGAAAACTCCTCATACTTCCTGTCAATCTCCCATTGTATCTCCTCTAGGTCCTTGTAAACTTCAGTCTCTATCATCAGGGGTTTGTCCTTTGCAATCCCTTATATAGGGAATGACCCATCATCCCATCGTCTTCATTCTCCAGTACATCCCTCCCGCCTCCATCAGTTCAGAGTGCCTTCCAACCTCCAGAACCTTCCCTCCGTCAACAACAATAATCTTGTCCATATACTCGGTCATCCAAAGGTTATGGAGTATCATAACAATCGTCTTGCCTTCAAGACCCATCAGCAGCTCAAAAACCCTCTTCTCGGCACATCCGTCCAGCTTCGACGTGGCCTCGTCAAGCAGCATCACCTCACAGTCCTTGGCTAGGCATCTTGCAATGCAGACCATCTGCGCTTCTCCCCCACTGAGGTCCTTCATCCGAGAGTCAAGCCCTTTCTTGCTGATCACCTCCCATAGACCGGCGTCCATGCATCCCTTCAGGATTTCATCCATTCGGCCACTTGGGTTCCCATACCTTACATTGTAGAGGATGCTTTCATCGAAGAAAAGGGTGTCCTGAAGAATGCAGCCAATCGTCCTCCTGAGCGCCTTGGGCGATATCTTTCTGATCTCAGTCCCATCGACTCGGATCGTCCCCGTGTGGCCGTGGAGCATCAGAATCAACCTCAAGATGGTGCTCTTTCCACTTCCAGACCTTCCGATTATTCCAACACGCTCTCCCCTCATGATCCGGAAAGACAGGCCTTTGAGCACATCGACAGATTGTGGATACGAAAACCCAACATTCTCGAACTCAATGGCCGCTGCTTCTCCGCCAAGTGCAACCTCGATGGACACAGGTGTCCTGCCCAAGGACTTGGTGTGTCTGGACAGACACAAGGATCCTTCGTCCTTCACAGCATCCTGGGTGGCTGTCTCGCAGCTCTCTGCTGCAACTCTTTCCAGCTCGTCGCAAAGGGTAAGAAGATCCGTACAGTCTGTCATCCAGGACCCTATATCCCTTGCAATGGTTCCTAGTGTCCACATGGAGCCGTCAATGGAGAGCACAAACGAAAAGAGCGTGGTGAGATCTCCAATTGCCATTCGGGAGGCTGCTGCATCTGTGCTTCCCTTGAAAACAACATGAACAAAGAGAACTGTGAACAACGTTCTCTGCCCGAAGTTTATTAACCCCACACACTTCTTGTCAGAGAGCTTCAGGCTCCACATAATCCTCATGATTGCTGCAAGCCTGGACTCTTCCATCTCTTCGCAGCAGCATGCCTTGACAAGATCGATGTTTGCGATGCACTCGTGGATTCTCCTGGAAGCCAGGTTATCTGCATCGTTGATCCTCTTCCTATACAAGGAGCGGATCCTCAGAGTCACATGGGTATACACTGTATAGGCAATAACAGTAAGAAGAACCGGGAAGAGATATCTAAACCCGAACATCATATGGATCTCTTTGAAAAGAAGGATGAGGTTGTAGAATGTAGGGACTCCAATGGTGAGGACCTTTCCAAGAACCTTGCAGATCTTCTTATTCCCTCTCTCCACAACTCTATTAAGGCTTGTCGGCTTTTTCTCACAGGAGTGTGCAGAATGTATTGCAAGTCGGAAGACATGGGAGGTCATATCCTCAACAATTCTGTTTGTTATTACTGAGAAGAGAATTCCCTTCGATTCTATGAACACAGAGGAGAGTGTTCTGAATATGAAGAAGGTTACTGCACCACTACACATGGAAGGCACATTTCCATCACTTACTTCCTTAGTACTTCTAAGGCCATTGATGATGATGCCTCGCTCCTTGATTGAGGCCACATCAAGCCACTTTCCAAGGAAGATGCATAGGGCTAATGCGATCATGACCAATACCTCTGCTATGGATACAGGCTTCACCATTGAAAGCAGCCTTCTACAGATCACCCAATGGGATATTTCTTTCATTAATTGTGGATCTGAGGGTGATCGGCCGTTTTATTGGGTGGAAATGTTCATAGGAAAGCTGCTTTAATAAACTACTGGTAGATGGGATGTGCATCTACAAGACTAGATATTCTTCTTTTTATGTCCACGGCCAGGCTGTTGCCCGCGAACTCCTCGCTGGATGTCACCTTCTCAACCTCTGCCTTCGACATCCTCTTCCCCATAGACACCTCTCTGCAGAGGCATACAATGCTGTTGATTATGTCTCCAACTTCCTTCATCTCGTCAGCCCCAAACCCTCGGGCAGTCACTGCATATGTACCCACACGTATTCCAGATGGGTTCAAAGGACTGGTGTCTCCAACAACAGTGTTCCTGTTCACGCTAATCTCCAGTGCATCACACATGTGCTCCACAATGCTCCCATCCACCCCCTTACCCCTGAGATCCACTAGAAACATGTGGTTGTCTGTACCTCCTGTCGGGACCTTATATCCTAGAGACAAAAGATGGTTACACAATGTCTTCGAGTTCTCCACAACCCGCCTCGCGTACTCCACAAACGAAGGCGACTTTGCATGTAGAAGCATGGAAGCAATCCCTGCAATCGTATGGTTGTGAGGTCCCCCCTGAAGCATAGGAAACACTGCAAAGTTGATCTTTGTCTCCAGATCCACAACCTCCTCCCCCTTTCTCACACTCCTTCTGTAGAAGATGAGAGCTCCTCTAGGCCCTCTCAGCCCCTTATGCGTTGTTGTCATAACCACATCACAATACTTAAACGGGCTCTCCATCAGTCCAGAAGCAATCAAGGGAGAGATGTGGGAAATGTCCCCAAACAGAAAGGCGTTGTTCTTATTTGCTATCATCGAAAGTCTTTTGTAGTCAATATCCCTCGAATATGCACTGTATCCACAGATCAGAAGATGGGGCAGAAACTCCATGAAAGACTCCTCAAGACCTGAGTAGTCTATAAGTCCATCACTACCTATCTTGTAAGACCTCGAGTCGAAGTACACACTTGTAGCAGATATCTTCCTGGTCCTTGTCTTATACCCGTGTGTAAGATGCCCTCCAGACGGCAAGTCAAGGCCCATGATCTTCCCCCCAGGAGGAACAAGCCCCGTGTACACAGCAAAGTTTGCAGGACTTCCGGAGTATGCTTGTACATTGACACCCCAAACATCTGGATCCAATGAAAACAGCTCAAGTGCTCTTTTCTGGCAAAGGGCCTCAATCCGGTCTATCCAGTGTGTACCCCCATAATATCTTTCTCCCACTCTACCTTCAGAATACTTATTGGTGAGTATGGACCCGTTGGCTTCCATCACACTCTGGTGTACATAGTTCTCGCTTGCTATTAAGTTTATTGTCTTCTTCTGCCTCTCAGTCTCCCCATTGATAAGAGCATGAAGCTCTGGATCAGATGTTTCCATAGATCCTGTCCAGAACCCTTTTTCTTTTGAAGACTCCATACTTTCCCCCCTCTACAAAGTTAAATACCTTTGGAGGGAAACCCTGCTTTCAGACACTCATATCCATCTTGATTGGAGGGTGTGGATCATATCCTACAAGTGAAAAGTCTTCGTACTGGAAGTCCTCCACCTTCCCCCTCTTCTCCTTTGGATTGACAAAAAGTTTTGGGAAAGGCCGAGGGGCCCTTTGGAGCTGTAACCTTAGGGAATCGACATGGTCCAGGTATATGTGGGTATCCCCCAAGAAGTGAACAAATTCCCCAGGCTGAAGCCCAGTCAAATGCGCCACTATTATTGTTAGTAGAGAGTACGAGGCTATGTTGAAGGGAACCCCCAATCCCATGTCTCCAGACCTTTGGTACATTGCACAGTTTAGCTTTCCGTCCATCACATTGAACTGGAAGAGCACATGGCAGGGAGGAAGGGCCATCTCCCCTAGTGCTGTGGGATTCCATGCACATACAACCATTCTTCTACTGTTAGGGTTCTTCTTGATGGTATCGATCACATCCTTGATTTGATCCACTCCTTTGCCTTCGTAGCTTGAGCCTGATGTTCGATACTCTGCCCCAAAGTGCCTCCACTGGAATCCGTATATCGGTCCAAGATCTCCCTCCTCCCTGTCTATCCCTATCGACTGAAGGAATTGCTTCGACCCGTTCTTTTCCCAGATCCTGATGCCCTTTTCCTCAAGGATCTTTGAGTCTGTTTGGCCTCGAAGAAAGAACAACAGCTCTTCGACAACGCCTTTGTAAAAGACTCTCTTCGTGGTCAGCAAAGGGAATGTGTTGTCCTCAAGAGAGAACCTCATGGTTGCCCCAAACACTGACAGTGTTCCTGTCCCTGTCCTGTCTGCCCTTTTGACTCCGTTTTCCAGTATATGCTGCACCAGATCAAGATACTGATATTCTGCATGCTTTGATTCCTGGGACATATGGATGTTTAATATGGGGATTATATTAGGACAGGGCAGCCGATTATAGAGATCCAGGTTTAATATAAATAAACATCTTGAAAGTTGTTCCATTTTCTGTGAAGGCATTTGCTTCTGTGTTGTAAAAGGCATCTGCAAGGTTTTGGTCAATGAGTCTTGAAACCTCGTATGTAATGTCTCTTTTTTCATAAGATTCCCAGTCTACATGGGGGAAGAATACATCACAGTCAGGAGACTCGAAGACCTCGGTGACAAACATAATCTGAGCCTTACCGTTTTGAATTGCAAGGTTGTAAATGTCATGTCCTCCTATCACGAATATCATTGAAGATGGAGGAATGTCTAGGTGGCTGAGGTCTTCAAAGGTCGGGATGAAGAACGCGTTCTCTGTCTTGGCACCTGGCCTTCTCGATAGAACAATGTTCATGCGGTTTGGGAGAGGCCTGAACTTGGGAGGGATGGATTCCCATGTCTTCCTTCCCATGACCACGGCATTGGATGGAGAAGGAAGAAGATCTATGTGATGGGAGGTGATGAGCGGAATGCTCTGGGAAAGGGTTCTGAACCAAGACATGTCTGTCCTTAGGGGGCGGGACCAAGGTAGCCTGTTGGCTCTTCCTATCCCTTTGTTTCTAGCAAGAGCAACAATTAAGGCAAACATGGGAATATTTATTATGGAAGGTATTAATGGGGAGTGAAAACAAAAGCTATGAGATGGGTTGAATTAATGATTGGTATGATAATGCCCATGATTGAGAGCAAGAATATGGAGGACAAGAATGGTTCTGGGCCCCTGAAACTGAGTAGGGTTGTTGTCCCCTCGCATTACGACTTGCATGTGAAGGTGATGGATGCAGGGTTCTGTGGGAGTGTGGGGATCCAGGTGGACATTTCTGAGCCTGTAGATGAGATTGTGATGAATGCAAAGGAGCTTGAGATATGGGATGCAGGGATTGTTGTTGGAGACAAGAGGATCGACGGAGAGGTAGTTGTTGGGGATTATGAAAAGGAGTATGAGGTTGTACGGCTCCGATTTCCATCTAGGATACCGAAGGGAGAAGGGTATATTGTAGCGGAATTCTGTGGGGACTACAACTCTGGGTTGGTAGGATTCTACAAGAGTGGAGGAGACTCGAAGATCTACAGCACACACTTTGAACCAACAGATGCAAGAAGGGTGTTTCCATGCTTTGACCAGCCTGACATGAAAGCAACGTTCAGCATTTCTCTTGATGCACCGGCAAACCTTGTTGTTCTATCGAACAGCCCTGCGGTGGGATCGTCTCGAAAGGAGTATGGAGACAGGGCGATTGAGTATTTTGAAAAGACAAGCAAGATGTCTACATACCTTTTGCATTTGTGATCGGAGAGCTTGAATATATTGAGGGCTGGAGTAAGTCTGGGGTAAGGCTTCGAGTGTATGGGCAGGGGAAGGAAGAGGCGTCATGGGGGAGATATGGACTAGAGGTTGCAAAGAGATGCCTTGACTATTTTTCCGAGTATTTTGGGATTGAATACGAGTTTCCTTCGAAGTCTACGGCGAAGGTGGACATGGTTGGGATTCCGAACTTTGGAAGTGGTGCGATGGAGAACTGGGGGCTGATTACGTTCCGAAAGGAGAGTCTCCTGGTTGTGGATGGGAAGAGTAGTGTGGAGGACAAGAAGAACATAGCCGAGACAGTATGCCACGAGCTAGGGCACATGTGGTTTGGGAACCTTGTGACGATGACGTGGTGGGACGACCTGTGGCTGAATGAGGGGTTTGCGACATGGATTTCATTCAAGGGGATGGAGAATGTTGGAAGAGAGTATGTTGATTGGGATGTTGAGGGAGAGTTTGTGCAATGGAATGTGATACGGGGGATGGTGGATGATGGGCTTGGAAAGAGCCACAAGATTCGAATGGAGGTTTCTTCTGGAGGGGAGGTGGGAGAGATTTTTGATACGATAAGCTACAGCAAGGGGGCAAGCATTATTAGAATGATTGAAAGGTATGTTGGGGAGTCTGTATTTATGGATGGGATCCGACGATATATCAAGGAACACATGTATGGGAATGGGAATGCAGGGAGCCTGTGGCGAGCGATTGGAGAGTCGTATGGAAGGGACATTTCGTCGATGGTTGAGGGATGGATTTCCCAGGCCGGATATCCTGTTATAAGTGTTTGTGAGAGAGGAGAGGGGCTCGTTCTGTGCCAGAGAAGATACTCTATGTTAGGGGGGAGTGATGATAGCCTATGGATTGTACCTGTTGTGATATGGTGGGAAGGAGGAATGGAGGAGAGGATTGAGGTTGGGGAAAAGGAGGTTCTGGTTGCAAGGAGAGGAGATGTATACAAGGTGAATAGTTCGTATGGGGGGTTCTACAGGGTTGAATACTGTGAGGCTGGATTAAGAAGGCTTGAAGAAAGGATGGAGGGCCTGAGCAATGTGGACAGGGTGAACATAATTGAGGATGTATTTGGGCTAGGGTTTGGACTTTATGGAGGGATTACAGAAGGACTTCGGAAGATAGGAGTGTACTACACGTCGACATACAGTGTTGGAAGGAGTGTTCTTGAGAAGCTACTCCGGATCAAGAGTGTGTTCTATGATGATGCCGAGATTGTTTCAGCAATAGACAGACGAGTTCTCGAGCTGATTGAAGAAAGAGTGAATGAGGTTGATGTTTCTTCTATGGGTGGATCTGTTGAAAAGATTAGTATGGACAAGTATGTGTTGTCTGTAGGGATTGAAGTGGGAAGTGAGTCTGCAATGAGAAAGGTGGGTGAGTTATGGAGACGGCATATTGAGGAAGGGGAAGAGCTTGGAGAGTTTCGATGGATTGTATACAAAGGAGTTGTTGATGATAACATTGAGTATCTTCTGGAGAAGTATAGGAAGGGAGAGACGCCTGGGGCACGGAGAGAGGTTATGAGTGGATTCAGCGGGATAAAGAGGGATGAGAACTTTGAGTTGATTGTGAAGACTCTGCCGAGGTTGAATGTGGAGGACATTGGAGTTGTGATAGCGATAATCTGCAGAGGAGGGAGGTTCCGTGATAAGATGGTTGAATATGTTGTAGAGCATGGAGCAGAGCTGTATTCGATGGTCCATAAGAATGTGATGCTATATAACATCATCATCATGTCACTCCGATATGTAAGCAGAGACTCGATGGTGGAGAAGGTGGTTGGGTTCCTTGATGGGATTAAGCATTCGGGAAGCAACCTAAGTATTGAGAAGGTACGAGACGAGATTGAATGGAGAAGAAGGATGAGAGAGATAAGAGATGAGATTCTCCTAGGACTTTGCTCTTCGGAATAAGAAATAAACTGAATACTCTGTAGATTTAGAGAAGATTTATTTTTATGGCACGGACTTTATTGTATTATAAGGAAGACAACCATTGTAGTTCTTCCTCTACTCCTATTGTTTCAGTCCTTTATTCGTCATCACTCTCATTGGAGCTACTACCTGTGAAAGGGTTATTACCCTCTTCACCCGATCCAAAAGTTTCTTTAGCTTTATTGATGCCTTTATTGATACTTCCTTCAATGTCCTTACCAGCAGACCCTGCAAGGATCTTTGTAAAGAATGAGAATGAGAGGAGGAAAAGAATCTTTGAGTTCATGTGGGGACTATGCAGGTGCTTGCTTATGTAGTTGTTGGGTTAAGGAGAGGAGCAAGTTGTAGTATGTGAAGGACAATATCCTACTTTGGAGATGGATTCCAATTGGGTTGGGTGAGGAAAGATGGGGTCTGAAGATTGATGGATGTGATTGTTCAAAAAGGAGTATGGGGATACCTTTAGGAATGTGCTGGGTGGATTAAGGCTTTGGATGTGAATAGTTTATTGATGGGAGATGTAGCTTCTGGCCACCACTTCCAATGATAAGAGAAGCCTACCGAGATTGTGGCAAGTGTTTGAACTTTAGGCATAGGAGGAAGACAAGGCTCCTGTTGTTGGCAAGCTACTGGGTATTCTCTGTTGTGTCCTGTGTGACGTGAATGCCAAAGTTCTTGGAGTAGAAGGAGATGAGAGCTACGGAGATTGGATCTGCTCTTGTTGGAAGGTGGCTCAGCATGATGTTGGTGTTTACGAAGTGGGGTGGGTTGAGATCTTTTGGAGGAGTTGAGTCTTTGTGTTGATCTTGGTTGTACATGGGATGGGATGCAGATGGGCTTATGTTCTTGATTGACTTGTGTGGTGTATGGATAGTATTTGTAGATAGGATGATGAATGAAGGATATGGATATTGGAATGAGGCTTACAAGGAATGTGAATTAGAGGGGATGTATTACCCCTTGAAGAGATGATATACAGGAGTGTAGTAGACTAGATGGAATTAAAGGAATAAGGAGGTATAAAGGATTAAATGTGGAAGCATGATTTTCATAATGAGGATGTGGGGTATATTCCTATATAGCTATGTGTTGTGTAGTTCTTCAAGTGAGGAGAGGGGTGCGATAGGTGGAGTGGATCATTCCTCGAGTGTTCTCTATAGAAGAGAAAGAATAAAGAAAGCACTTGAGAAAGCTGCAGCCTTTGATACAAAAATCTTAATTCCAATGATATTCCACAATGACAAGGT
Organism: Encephalitozoon romaleae SJ-2008; assembly: GCF_000280035.1. Classification (NCBI taxonomy): domain Eukaryota; kingdom Fungi; phylum Microsporidia; family Unikaryonidae; genus Encephalitozoon; species Encephalitozoon romaleae. The sequence goes on from NC_024896.1 coordinate 144,893, forward strand.
TGTGGTGACACCGGTGTCTGAGTACCATAGTATAGAGAAAAGTGAAATAGAGTATGCAGAGGATGTGATTAATCGGATTCCGTGTTCGGCTTGGAATACGATGGTGTGTGTGTTTCCACCTAATAACAGTAATTGGATCATGAATTTGGTAGAGCAGTTCTTTGTAGAAAAACGGGGGCGTCTGAGTGGTGTTGAGATGTACAAGAGAGAGAAGACGAAAAGGAAACCGAAGTTCACCGACCTGATGATGAAGATATATCAAGATAATTGTGACCTGCTGGAAGGGTTTGGAAGAGAGGTTGTTAAAAATGTGTGCTCGAAGATTAAGAGTCTAAAAGAGGACAGGAATATGAATGAAAAAGAGAAGAAGGAAGAAATGATGGTATTAGAGGATATCAGGAAATATGGCGAGAGTCTACAAACTAGGTGGAAGAAGGATGAGATACTCAAAGCACAGGAGATAGTGTGTGAGGTGTTCAAGTACTTTTGGGAAAGAGAAGAAGACAAAAGGATTATCACGACGATCATGTACTTGAGAGTGTTGAGCTACGGGGGAGGAAAGATTAAGAAGGAAGTATTCCCTCTAATACACTATATAAATCATTCTGTATTAGTGAAGACATATAATAGATACGGGATAAGAGCGGCAGGGATGCTGATTAAACAAGTATTAATAAAAGACAATGATTGTAATGAAGAATATGCAGAAAAGATTGGAAAAGAGGTTCAAAAGATGGAGTCTGAAGAGAGAAGGATGGAAGAAGAAAAGAAGAGAATGGAGTCGAAGGAATCAGGATGTGAGTTTGAAGTCCTAGAAGGTCTTGAGGGGGGTAGTAGTAAAAGAAAAGGAGGAGAGAGAAGAAGGAAGGGAAGAAGGGGTGTAAGAAAGAAGGAAAAGAGAAGTGAAAGAAGAATGATGGAAGAAGCCTGTTCTGGAAGAGAGGGGGCAACCAGTTCAAAAGAACCATGTGATAAACAAGGAAGTGTGCATTTCTACAATATCCACAAAAGAGTACTTCGGTGGAAGAAGGACCCTAAGAAGATCAGGAAGAATTAGATAAGGGAAGGGAAGAGAGGTGGAAAGGAAGGAGTGTAGAAGAGATTTGTAAGCAGAAGGAGGTACATGACATATCAGAAGTTTCAAAACTTCTAAGGAGCCCTGATGCAGACAGATTCTTTGTAGACACGAAGATATACAGAGGAGATTCTGTGAAACGGTGGGGGAAAATGGGAGTAGCAATACTCGAGACAGCGAAGAAAAGGAGA